>NC_057713.1:101696969-101744411 GCF_004010195.1 Chiloscyllium plagiosum | reverse complement strand
CCCAACACTGAACCCTGCGGGACACCGCTTGTCACCGGCTGCCATTCCGAAGAAGAACCTTTTATCCCAACTCTCTGCCATCTGTCAGACAGCCAATCCTCAATCCATACCAGTAGCTCACCTCGAACACCATGGGCCCTCACCTTGCTCAGCAGCCTCCCATATGGCACCTTATCAAAGAACTCAAACAGGTTTGTCAGGCACCACCCCTCCTTACTAAGTCCATGTTGACTTGTTCTAATCCGACCCTGCTCTTCCAAGATTTAGAAATCTCATCCTTAATGATGGATTCTAGAATTTTACCAACAACCGAGGTTAGGCTAATTGGCCTATAATTTTCCATCTTTTGTCTTGATCCTTTCTTGAACAAGGGGGTTACAACAGCGATCTTCCGATCATTCGGGACTTTCCCTGACACCAGTGACTTTTGAAAGATCTCAACCAACGCCTCTGCTATTTCCTCAGCCACCTCCCTCAGAACTCTAGGATGTAGCCCATCGGGGCCAGGAGATTTATCAATTTTAAGACCTTTTAACATTCCAAATCAGGATGGTGAGTGGCTTGGAGGGGAATTTGAAGGTCGTGGCGTTCTCATATACCTATAGCCTTTGTACTTCTGAATGGAAGTGGTGACCGGTTCAAAAGTGCTGTCTAAGGATCTTGGGTGAATTTACATAAACTATCTTGTAGATGTTGTGGTTCTGTTCGCCGACCTGGGAATTTGTGTTGCAGACGTTCCGTCCCCTGTCTAGGTGACATCCTCAGTGCTTGGGAGCCTCCTGTGAAGCGCTTCTGTGATCTTTCCTCCGGCATTTGTAGTGGCTTGAATATGCCGCTTCCGGTTGTCAGTTCCAGCTGTCCGCTGCAGTGGTCGGTATATTGGGTCCAGGTCAATGTGCTTATTGATTGAATCTGTGGATGAGTGCCATGCCTCTAGGAATTTCCTGGCTGTTCTCTGTTTGGCTTGTCCTATAATAGTAGTGTTGTCCCAGTCGAATTCATGTTGCTTGTCATCTGCGTGTGTGGCTACTAAGGATAGCTGGTCGTTTCATGGCTAGTTGGCGTTCATGTATGCGGATTGTTAGCTGTCTTCCTGTTTGTCCTATGTAGTGTTTTGTGCAGTCCTTGCATGGGATTTTGTACACTACATTGGTTTTGCTCACGCTGGGTATCGGGTTCTTCGTTCTGGTGAGTTGTTGTCCGAGAGTGGCTGTTGGTTTGTGTGCTGTTATGAGTCCTAGTGGTCGCAGTAGTCTGGCTGTCAGTTCGGAAATGCTCTTGATGTATGGTAATGTGGCTAGTCCTTTGGGTTGCGGCATGTCCTCGTTCCGTTGTCTTTCCCTTAGGCATCTGTTGATGAAATTGCACGGGTATCCGTTTTTGGCGAATACATTGTATAGGTGTTCTTCTTCCTCTTTTTGCAGATCTGGTGTACTGCCGGAAGCAGCAGATTCAAACCACTACAAATGCCAGAGGAAAGATCACAGATGCGCTTCACAGGAGGCTCCCATGCACTGAGGATGTCACCTAGACAGGGGACGGAACGTCTGCAACACAAATTCCCAGCCCGGCGAACAGAACCACAACAACGATCACCAGAGCTACAAATCTTCTCACAAACTTTGAATATCTTGTAGATAGTACACATAGCTACCACTGTGCATTAGTAGTGGAGAGAGTGGATGCTTGTGCCAATAAAGCAGGCTGCTTTGTCCTAGCTGGTATCCAGCTTGAGAGTTGCTGGGGTTGCATTCTTCCAAGGCAATTGGGGAGCATTCTATCACACTCATGGCGTGTCTTGCAGATGGTGAACAGGCTTTGAGGAGTCAGGTGATGAGAGTTAATCCACACAGTATTGCTAGCTTCTGACCAGCTGTAGTAGCCAGTGTAGTTATATGGGGAGTCCAGTTGAGTTTCTGGTCAATGATAACCCCCAGAAAGTTGGTAGTGGGGGAATTCAGTGATGATAACACCATTGAACACCAAGGAGTGGCGATTAGATTGTCTCTTATTGGTGATGGTCATAGACTGGCATTTGTGTGGCACAAATGTTACTTGCCACATGTCAGCCCAAGCATGGATACTGTTCAGATCTTGTTGCATTTGAACACTGATTGCTTCAATGAGGAGTGGCGAATGGTGCTGAACATTGTTCGCCAATGATTGTGCGTCCCCACTTCTGACCTTATGGTGGAGGGAAGGTCATTGATGAAGGAGGAGGCTGAAGATGGTTAGGCCAAGGACACTACCCTGAGGAACTCCTGCACAGAGGTCCTGAACTGAGTGATTGACCTCCAACAATCACGACTATCTTCCATCCTCCTGTGTCAGGTAGGATTACAATCACTGATACCCATTGATTCCAGTTTTGCTAGGGCTCCTTGATACCATACTCCGTCAAATGCAGTTGATTTCAAGGGCAGACAGTTTCACCTCACCTCTGGAATTCAGCACTTTGGTACATATTGAACCAAAGCCATTATGAGGTCAAGAGCGGAGTGGCCCTGGCAGAACCCAAACTGGGCACCACTGAGCAGGTAATTACTGAGCAGGTACTGCTTGATAGCACTGTTGGTGACACCTTTCATTCCTTTACTGATGGTAGAGAGTAGACTGATAGGGCTGATATTGGCTGGGTTGGATTTGTCCTGCTTTTTATGTACAGGACATACCTGGGCAATTTTCCATATTGTCGTGTAGACACCAGTGTTGTAACTGTACTGGAACAGCTTGGCTAGGGCAGTGGCAAGTTCAGGAATACAAGTCTTCAGGACTATCCAGAACGTTGTCAGGGCCTGTAGTCTTTACAGTCTCTAGTGTCTCCAACTGTTTCTTGATATCATGCAGAGTAAATCAAACTGGCTGAAGACTGGCACCTGTAATGCTGGGGACCACTGGAGGAGGCCAAGTTGAATCACCCACTTGGCCCTTCTGGCTGAACACTGCCACAAAAGCTTCAGCCTTATCTTTTGCACTGATGTGCTAGCCTCTTCCATCATTGAGAATGGAGATATTTGCAAAGCCTCCTCTACCAGTAAGTTGTTTCATTGTCCACAATCATTCATGACTGGATGCAGCAGGACTGCAGAGCTTAGATCTGATCCGTTGGATATGGGATCACTGAGCTCTGTCTATCACTTGCTGTTTACGCTGTTTGGCATGCAAGTAGTCCTGTTTGGTGGCTTCACCAGGTTGATACCTCATCCTCAGGTATTCCTAGTATGCCCCCCTGCAATCTCCATTGAGGCAGGGTTGCTGCCCGACTTGATGATAATGGTTGAGTGGGGGATATGTCAGGCCATGAGGTTACAGATTATGCTGAATTCAATTCTGCTGCTGTTGATGGCCCAAAGCAGCTCATGGATGGCCAGTCTGGAGTTGCTAGATCTGTTTGAAGTCTGTCTCATTTAGCACGGTGATAGTGCAACACAACACAACACAACGGAGGTTATTTGCAATCTGAAGGCGAGACTCTTGTCTCCATAAGGATTCTGCAGTGGTAACTCTGGACAGATGTTTGCAAAACAAGTGTGTTTTACTCTCCTGTTGGTTCCCTCCCCACCTGCTGCAGACCCAGCATAGCAGCTATATTCTTTAGGACCTGACCAGCTTGATCAGTAGTTCTGCTGCTGAGTCACTCTCGATTAAGAACACTGAAAAGCCCCACCCAGAGTACATTTTGTGCCCTTGCCATCCTCAGTGCTTCCTCTAAGTATTGTTTAACATGGAGTACTAAATCATCAGCTGAAGGAGGGCGGTACATCGTAATCAGGAGGAGGTTCACCCGCCCATGTTTAAGCGAGTGGGCAAAGATCTGTAAAACGGAATATAATATGGGAAAATGTGGTTTGTCAATTTTGACAGGAAGAATAAAAAGCATATTATCCAAATGGTGAGAAACTGCAGGCCTTGAAAGATACAGAGGGATCTGGGTGTTCTAGTGTGGACTCCGAAAAAGTTAAACATGCAAGTAATTAGGAAAATTACTACTACTGTTAAATGTTACCATTTATTGCGAGGGAAACTGAATACTAAAATAGGAAGTTGAGCTTCAAGACATTGATGTATGTATTTTTAAAAAGACAGTCTCTGCTTTAATGACTCACTACACTAGGAGCTCCACAGACTCCTCAAGATTTCTGTGCAATACATGTTTCTGCTATCAATCCTAAATCTCCTCTTAATCTAATATCATACTGATGTGTATTTATGAATCTAACCAGACATGAACAAGTGGAGGATACAATAAACATAATCAAGGTGAAGATTAACTCTCACATATGGAGCTGAATGGAGTGCACAAATCATAACATTTAAATTAAAAGTTAAAAACTTTTGCTTTCAATTCACTAAAACAGAACGAAAACAGCCACATCTCAGTGGTGTTACGATCCTAGATTGATCGAATAGGAGCATCACCTTCTGGTGCAGTTAAAAATATCAGCCCTAGCCAATCCAAGAATGGATTCAATTCATTCCATACAACTAAACCAAGAGAAAGGTTAATTACAGCATCAATATCAAGAAATACTCATCACCAGGCATGCCACAGCTGAAGCATACACCCATCAAGAAAAGCATGTCCTATTTTCATATAGTCTTCCCTTTATTCACCTTGCAACAAGGGAATGTTTACATTTTACATAGATTAAGTTCTTGCAGAGGCCACTGTTTGCAAATTGGCTACTGCATTTCCCACAGTATAATAGCGACTACATTTTTACACTTAATAGAAGAAATATTGCAGTCAAAGATACGCTTTGCACTTCAAGTGCTTCCTAAGTCATAATGTGAACCTTAATTATTTGATGATATTCACATTTTATGCTGCACAAAGTGCATGTCACAAATCACATCACAAAGAATGATTCTATTTATTAGTCAATACATTCTGCTCCAATCATTTCAAAGTAAAAAGGCAGATTACAGCCTGGAATCTCTTGTTTTACCGAAGTGGGGGAGGGATTAATTGGGGTGTTAATTTGTTTACAACATGGCTAAATTTTCCATATTGCATTTGTCAATTGTCAATTCAAATATCAAATGCACTGAATTTAAGAGCATTCTAAGTGTGTTGCCTCCCCTCTGGCTAATCTTTCTACAGCTTCTTTTTAAATACAATGGAGAGTTTAAATAAATAATGTATTAGGGTCAGTGAATTCAATCTAAGAAGCGGATTTGCAGCACAGGAATTAACAGGGAGAGTTCCGGGTGTAGAGTCCTGGAAAAGGAATTAATTTTCAGCAGGTAACAAAAATCATGTTGGTATTTCCTCTGGTTGTGCAAAATATTCAACAGTTCATAGACTGAAGTCTCATGAAAGTAAAATTAACCAACATGAGAAAAGAAACTTTCTTTCCCCACCACTGAACTTCATTGTGTTTTAACAATAAAATGGTGATTTTAAAAAAAAATGATAATCTAGAATATGCCTGAAAGGATGGTGAAAATAAATAACAGTCAAAAGGAAACTGAATAAATATTCAAAAAGAGAGAATCTTTTAGGATAATTTTGTTTTTTTTGGGGAGGGGGAAGAGAGGAAAAAAAAAAGTGAGGAAGCTGGGGGAAAAAAAGAACTGTTTCCACTCCCAAAAGAATTGACACAGGCCTCCTTTCCTGCCCTATGATTATTAGGCACAATTAATAATTTAAAATCTCCTACACTGACTTTTTTTTAACATCAGTGTGTAAAACAAAGATAGAAGTTTGTCAAAAATGAAACAGCTTCATTGTTCCCTTTAGGTTTTTGGAATTTTCAAAGTTTAAATTCTAAATCATTAAAAACGTTTTTCTATTGAAAACATTAGGAGGGCAAAATGCATCTGCCATGTTAGATGCATTATAAATCTGCACATGTGCTTTGTTTTGTTTTGTTTCACAGCAGACAGTGGAAGGAAGATGCAAAATTAAAGAGGAGTTGTGATGAGAATGTGGTCACCAACAGGAGATTGGGAAAGTGGGAGGTAAAATGTAAGGGAGATGAAATCTTTGAGGAAGAGGTCCATTACGGCTGGTGTGGAGGCAAAAGCAGTAGGTGAAAGAGATGGGATCACAGGAAAAACAAATGAAAATCATGGGCTGTTTTATGCTTGGAATAACCTTGGAGTAACAACAGAATTTAACAAAGAAGAGGACTGGAATAAAAGTCATGATTTTATCAAATTTCACAGTTGGTAACAAAGCTAGTTATGTACCAATTGCCTCAAATCTGCAGTGATCAAATGCAAAACTCACTGTAGTAACATATGTTGCAAAGAGATATGCAATTTTACAAGATTTAAACTATTGCAATTGCCAGAATACAATTTACAAACAGCAATGATACATTTTCTGTACATTTAATGTCTACAGATATTTATTAACAAGAATTTTTAGAAAGCTTTCAAAGGCTGTTATTGGCTATCTTGAATTCAGTCATTGGCCGATTGGGCCAATAAGGCCCCTAGATATTGGTTCATTTACAAATGACTTAAGTCACTCCAACCTTGCAGTGCAACTGAAAACATTTAAATCCCACCTGCAAACTATCTTGCAGTATGCTCACTTTATAAACAGTACTGCATTATCTTCTTACCTCAAGTATGTTCCGTAGAGGAAAAACAGAGACATCATGAGCCCATTTAAAATAAAAACAAATGTTACATAAAAGTAGGCAGGGTCTCCCATTCCTATTAAATAAAAAAAAATGCTTTAGATCACTACCTAAACAAACATTTAAAAACAAGGAATAAAGATAGTGTCAGACATTCAGAACTTGCCTTCACAACTCTCCACAGGGCTGAAGCCCTTTCCTCGGTCCACACGCCAACATGTTTTGGTTGAAATGCCAAGGAAGTCTGCAACAGTGATGTAAATACGATACCAGCTGCCGAGTACTACCTACCCAGAGAAGAAGTCAGGTTTTCCCCATCATGTGTGTCAATTTTAAACTAAATATCATGCCACATTGTTGTTACCAGCAATAGCACTGAAGACACTAGACTTCTAAATAATAAAACACTGATAATAATGCTATTATGCAGGTATAAATTAAAATTGACATTCGATGGAGACATACAATAATAATTTATTAATGAGGCAATAATTATTGTTTTTAGTCAAAGGGTTACTTTAGTTAATGTTTAAAGCTTTGACCATGTAGTCAGTAATAAACAAAATCATCAAAGCATGTGGGAACCACAGATATAGAGAAATTAATAACAAATTAGACATACAGATTGTCAAAACTAGCTGCATAGAAGGACTGTGTGAAACAAAGATAATGTCAGACACATGGATACTGAAGTGTTGGAATTGTTAATATGTACACTGTAAGCTATATAATATCTGAAGGTCTTCTGTAAACCACTAGAGTGAACTTTACACTTAGTGTAATAGTTACACTTAAACTATCACCTTTTCTCCTGAAGCCTCCTGAATTTGTCAATCACAATTAAACCATCAATTCCAGCTGAGTCAGAAGATGGTGGGTTTGCATCATTAGGATCTGAGCAAAGAAACCAGCTTGATACTACAGTCTTTGGAGATATGACAAGGGTGAAGGGTGCACAAGATTTATCACAAAACATGATGTGCAGTAGAGTTCTGAATCAGTTAGTTTGTGAAGTTTGTTAGGCTGAGAAGAGCAGAGAAAGAATATAGCACAGGGAGACAATAAAAAAACACCTGAACTACTTCTTCACTTTCACTTTGCCTAATTAAACACTTGTCCTGCTGAAGTGACTGATGTAATATTTGTTTTGGTTTGAAATTAGGTATCAACAGATAACCTACCTCTGGATAAAGATTGAATCGCTTCAAGGTGTTGATAACCAAAGGATATTCAGTCAATCCATCATTCATTATGTTACTTAAACCTTCACAATAGGAAGGCGCTTCAATGATGGTCTTAAAGAAAGAATAATACAAGCCCTAAAACGAGAAAATATATTTGCAAGCATTACATGATAAGTGCAGACTGTTCCCTAAACAAACAAAATGCCAAAAGATTACATTCTTTTCCAAAGCAATCCATCAGAATTCTATGGATAAATATTTCCTGCAATGCTACAAATTTTCAATTTGGTAATAATTTCCTGACGACTCCATTTAATCGCCCTTCCTTTCTGCACTGTAGCTTCTAACATTTCCATTGTTTTGGAAGATAAGGGTCAACAAAATTCTACCTATTAAAAAGTTCATTCATGTGATGTAAGCATGGCTAGTTTGGCCAGCATTTACTGCCCATCTCTAATTACCCCTGAGAAGGTGTTAGTGAGCTGCCTTCTTGAACCACTGAAGTCATGTGCTGTAGGTAGACCCAGAAAGCCAGTGTGCTGGGAATCCCAGGATTTTTTGACACAACAACACTGAAGGAATAAATGATGTATTTCCAAGTCAGGATAGTGATTGGTTTTGAGGGCAACATACAGGTATTGTTGTTGTTACCAGGTTTCTGCTGCTCTTATCTTTCTGG
Source organism: Chiloscyllium plagiosum (assembly GCF_004010195.1). Classification (NCBI taxonomy): domain Eukaryota; kingdom Metazoa; phylum Chordata; class Chondrichthyes; order Orectolobiformes; family Hemiscylliidae; genus Chiloscyllium; species Chiloscyllium plagiosum. Next base: position 101,735,955 of record NC_057713.1, on the reverse strand, counting down.
ATGATAGTGGTCATGATTTTGGATGGTTTTGTCTAACAGCCTTGCTGAATTTCATATGGTTTTCTTTCTCAACATGAACAGAATTCATTATTACATCAACAGATGATGGATAGCCTCTGTTCAAAAGGATAGATAGATATACATTCTTACAAACTGCAATCACATCTGTGCTATCACTCTCTGTCCAACTGTAGCAAAGGTTTGCACATGACAATCTGGGAGAGTTGTACATCACACAGCATCCACAATGGGCTTCACTGTTCTTGGTTCTTCTTCCTTTGCCCACAGAGATTAGTAAAAGCTGAATGCTCCTAAATATTTCCAGGTTGCTATGTGTTAAATGTTCCCCAATTAACATCCTTGAACATATTCTTCCATGGCATCTGATGAGACGAGAAGCCAATTTCAACATTTATAGCCAGTCGATGATTAGAAATACCAATAGCAAGCTCCTGGTTGCTTAGTTTCATTAATGACCTTTGTCACAATAACTTATTTCAACTAAGTGAACAACAATGAAGTAAACTGCTTCCATTTTCAGGAACTACAAATACATGGGTAGTGGGGAACACAGCAAGTGTTAGCGTAGATAACAGTGACAAAACAGCAATACATTGGAAGCACAAAGATCTATACCCATAACACTCAATTCAAACAGAAGCTCAAAATCATAAAGGGGAATCACCTTCAATTTTCCCATTTTAATTATAATATGGTGGCACATCAATCTTCAAATGCAACTTCAAAATGCAACCTTAAGGATGCAAAATTATTCTTTGCAACCTTTCATATTTCACAAGCACAATTCTCCTGCTTCTGTAATGTGGTGGGTGCAAAATACAGGAGACTTGGAGCTAACAAAGTGGTTCCCTTCACAGAAACCCAGTACAGTATATTTTAGCAGAACAGCAGAGACTAATAGGGTTAGAAATAGGGTCAGTCAATGGCAATTCCAAAATTTCAGAGCACCAAATATCAGTTACCTCATACCCTGGCTGCTATTTAGCTGACTCATCTGGCTAGGTGAAGAATGGTAGCCTACTTATACTGCAGTTCCAGAGCTTCATCAATAATGCAGATCAAATGCTTACCATCTCAGTGCGAAAAGCCATTTCCCTTTCTAGCGTTGAAAGGTGAGAGAAATGTCGATTATTTTCAAAAAGACTAGATATATGGTACCTAAGGTAAATTAGAGCAAAATTAGAATGTTCTCAACTCTGGAAGCAATGTTTAAAAAATATTCAATAAAATTGCTGTTGATTTAGCAGACATGTTAATTCGAATGAGGATCTAAAATTTGAATTTAGGCAACAAAATATGTAGATTTTTATTATAACAAAATGGTTTCTCAATTTAAAAGAATACTATAAAATGGCCTGTGAACCATACTGCTGATTTGCAGAATTAAGTTGCAGTTCAAAGATAAGAAGACAATAGAGTTTTCAAAAGATGAATACTAACACATTAATTGACCATTTGAACGACCTTGAACCAGTACATGGCATGACAATTTACATAAATAAGATATCTTTTAGCATAGAATACCATTGGATTAGCCTGTCTTCAATCATATCACCTTATTATGGTTGTTTGGACCGTTCTTATAATTAAGAACCTTTTCCAGGAAAGGTCATTGGAATAACTTGCTGTAAATCATGTCACCTTATTATATGTGATTGGTCTTTCTTGTAATTAAGGCTGTACTATTTCTTAAAAAAACATATAAATAATGTGTAATTTTCAAGTGTAATTGCACAACTTCACCCCGGAATACGGAAGCTTCAATCTTTGTTATGCTGGACAGAATAAACTAATGAACCTTGCTTTTTGAATAGATCGCATTTGTCGATTCCTTTGACAAATCTTGAACCAAGAGGCCCCTCTTAAGGGGACGCAGATCTTCACGATCACTTGTCTTGTAACTAACAACCTTAGAAATATGAGCAGGTAGAGACCATACATATCCACGAGCCTGAAGTGCCATTCAATAATATCATAGCTGAAACTTCTACCTTCTTGCCACTTTCCTGTCTATCCTCATATTTTGATTCCTGAGACTATAATTACCGAATCAATTTCAGACCTGAATGTACTCAGTGACTAAGCACTCACAGCTAAATGGGATAGAGAATTCTAAAAATTCATAATGCTCAGTGAAGAAATTTCTCTTCATCTTAGTGCTAGACAGTGCCCCCCCTTGAGGTTATGATATCTAATAACCAGACCCTCCAGTGAAGGGTCTTTCAGTATCTATTCTGTCAAGCCATCTAAAAATGTTTTAAAAATCTAACTGGTAAATGTTTTCAAACAATATATTCAAAGCTCCAACCTCATATGCTGGAAGATAACTATAGAGAACTGAAGAAAAGTAAGTAACTGAAAGCAAGCACATTATGTCCCCAGGCTTGATATGTACATGAGGTGGAAGAACTGGTTTTGTTTGTTATATGGCTGAAAACTATGGTCTATTAATTTAAGCAATTCAGATGGATAATACTCTTTAGCCACTTGATATCATTATTTTAAAAGGACATAATGGAGCATCTTCCCTGACAACATCTAGCCCATTTTCCAGTAACTAAGTTGATCAACAGGTTGGTAACAATGTGAATATAAACCATTCCCGAACTTTGCCCTAAATTGGTTTCTCACATCATGTGCGCTTTACTTTTGTTCTCCAATCTAGTTAAACCTTGAAGATTATCATGAGAACAGATTATCTACATTTATCTCACTGCAGGTACTTACTGTCCACAGACTTATTGCAACAGTGACTACATTTCAAAAACATTCTGGGTCAGTTTGAAATCATTTCCATAGCCTCTTTCATGTATATTTATTTTTGTTTCACATTTGTCAAGCATGAAATGCCTTTAACAAATTGACAGTGATCTCTTGATCAACCATGCTTGCATGAACACTTCCTAATTTTATTAGGAATTAAGCTTTAAGAGAAGACCTTCAGGTATTATATTGCTTACAGTGTACATACTAACAATTCCAACACTTCAGTATCCAAGTGTCTGACATTATCTTTGTTTCACACAGTCCTTCATGGGCATTTTCTATCTTGCTCAAAGCCTTAGTGTGGCTTCTATGCAACTAGTTTTGACAATCTGTATGTCTAATTTGTTATTAATTTCTCTACATCTGTGGTTCCCACATGTTTTGATAATTTTGCTTATTACTGACTACATGGTCAAAGCTTTAAACATTAACTAAAGTAACCCTTTGACTAAAAACAATAATTGTTGCCTCATTAATAAATTATTACTGTATGTCTCCATCAAATGTCTTGGTTTATGTTGAACAAAGGAAGTACATTTTGAAACATCCACACTGACTACTAGTCCTCTCACAAAAACTACCACATCTCACTTCTATTGTTTCTAAGTATTTAATAAAGATATTTTAGTACATTAATTATCTTCTCTGTTCATTATGCATTTGGGTTCCTGAGAATTTAGACTTCCTCCCTGCCTATCCGTCTTGTTCTGGTGTTTTTCCATGCATTGGGCTCCTTTCCAGGTCTCTCGGTGCACCATTCTCTTTTTATGCTGCAGCAGTTTAAATTTCTCCCAATTCTCTTAAGTCTTCTTATTTTCCCACTCCAGACTTCATTCAAAACAAATTCCCAAACTTAATTTAAACATATAATTGGGACAAAATTTAACTTGTGCTTAATTTGACAGCATCTCACTAAAATTTAAAAAATGAGATTTTTATTTAAAATGGACATTGCCTCATAAAACGTTACACAACCACCTATTGAGAAACAGAACAAATATCAGCACTACTATGTTTAACCGTGTGTTGTAACAAATTTAAGTAGTAATTGCTGTGGGAAAATAGTATCTATTTTGAATAACTTCACATATCCAAACCCTGTCTCCCCAAAACTCCTGGAAAAGCAAATGAATTGTTAAACTGGCATTCAAACACTGTAAAATACACCATCAGCTGATACTGCCAGTTCTGATAACCCAGTAATAAAGCTATTCCTTTACTATACTCTGTATTCTTCTCACTTGGCTTTTAAAAAAAATCTTCAGCTAAATGCCAACTATTTCATAAATACTGCTTTTACCTATATAAAAAAAACGCAAACTACCTAATCTGTAAATAGTTTGTGCTATTTCTTGAAACTTGCTAAGCTTACAGAAGTGAATACTTGAATAACACCATGGAAATTAGTCTCCACCTGATCCTATTCCTTAGGTTAAGTAACATAACTTATGCACAAGGGTCCTAACAAATTGCTTTGTCACATTAAAATTATTCAAAGAGCAAGTCAACTGTTTTATTAAGCCAAAACTCATCCAATGCAAGACATTAGCAACTATTCTCCAGGTTAGACTACCTAAAACTCCAAAGCAGATGTCTGCAAAAGAATCAATTAACACTTACCAATGTAAAATTCCTGCTATGATAGCTGTAAAAGAGAAAAGACCAGAAGTAGGTTAAAAGTGAAAGGACTTAAACTATTCCTAAAATTTGCAGACGCCTGTCTTCTCAAACATTCGACATAATATTTAAAAGCTGTGTGGGTTGCAGTTAGTAGCACAGGAGATTTAGAACTCAGAAGGAAGTTGTTTAGTCCATCATGTCAACCAACAATATTATCCAGTCTAATCCATGTTCCAACCTGTATACAAGTGTACATCCAAGTCATTTTTTAAAAATTGTATTGCTGGTTTTGTCTCATCAACCTTTAAAGCAGTGAAATCCAGAATCCCACCACCCCTCCAGTGAAAATAGATCACATTCTCGCAAACATTTCACCAATAACTTTTAAACCTATGCCCGATTATTGACTATTCTGCCAATAAATTAAGGAGTAGTAAGACTTGACATTCCCTTTAAGCCATGTGGCCACTCAGACTCCATGCATGCTGATTGGTGCGCAGATACATTGATCAATGGCTCCAGAAGCCACTGCCACACTCAAATCTCAGGAGATCCTCCATCATTGAGGAAGGATGTTGTTGAACTTGAAAGGGTTCAGAAAAGATTTAAAGGATGTTGCCAGGGTTGGAAGATTCGAGCTATAGGGAGAGGTAGAACGGACTGGGGCTGTTTTCCTTGGCGGCAGGTGGGGAGAAAGAGTCCAGAACTAGAGGGCATAGGTTTAGGGTGAGAGGGAAAAGATATAAAAAAAAACCTAAGGGGCAACTTTTTCACACAGAGGATAGTGTGTGTATGGAATGAGCTGCCTGGGGAAGTGGTGGAGGCTAATACAATTGCAATATTTAAATGGATGGGTACATGAACGGGAAGGGTTTGCAGGGATACGGACTGGGTGCTAGGGTGGGAATAGATTGGGTTGAAATATCTGGTCGGCATAGAAGAGTTGGTCCGAAGAGTCTGTTTCCATGCTATATAGCTCTATGACTATCTATTCACTTCTTTTCTCCTCTCTCCCAGTTGCATGGTGGATTCTAATTTCTCCACCATTTGTTCTCTCTTAATCCCTCCCATGCATTTTCACTTCCACACTTAAAATTCCGTCCCCCTTCCTTATTACTAACAAGATAATGGTGCCAACTATTATCCCAACCGGTTCCTTGCCCCGTTGCTGTCTCATTTCCCTCAATTAACAGCTATTTCCCCAACTCTCTTCATATTCAGTGCTGCTCTCCAGTCCCTATTTTTTTTAAAATTCCAAATATTCATCCCCCCCCAAACAACCACAGATTCCTCTGCCTTAAAAATATCCAATTCCTACACTTGTGCCACCTTCTGTGGCACTCAGAAAAACTCATCTCTGCCCTAAATGGGAATGCTTAATTGTAAAATAGTGGTCCAAGTTCTGGACTCGCCTGCAGGAGGTACACGCAGATTTTGAAAAGAACAAATGTAATCTATCAAAAGGAGAGAGAGGGCAAGAGACAATACAGAGAACTACAGACTAGTTAGCCTATCATCAGTAATGGGAAAAATGCTACAGTCTATTATAAAAAATGTGAGAACAGAACATTTGAAAAGCATTAACAGAATTAACAAAGTCAGCACCATAAGATGCTGGGCAGTAGCAGGTGGGTCAGAGAGCTAAGCAGTTCGAAAGGACAAATCATACATTGGCCTACATTGCAGGAGGATTTGAGTTCAAATGTTGGGATGTTTTACTGCAGTTGCACAGGGTCTTGTTGAGATCACATCTAGAGTACTGTATGCATTTGCACCCCCTAAGAAAAGGATATATTTGCCATACAGAGTGCAACAGAAGTTCATTAGATGGAATTGCAGGACTGTACCATGAGAAGAGGTTAGTTTGACTGGGTCAACATTCTCTGGCATTTAAAAGAATGAGCGAGGATCTGATTAAAATATATAAAATTCTAATGGGCTGGACAGTCTAGAAAACAGGGAGAATGTTTTCCCTTGTTTTGGGAGTCTGGAACTGAGGGATACAATATCAGGGTATGGAGTAGATCATTTAAGGAGATGAGAAAAATTTTTTTACACTCAAAAAAGACAGTGAACCTGGGAAATTCCCTACCACAAAAGGCTGTGGAAGCCAAATTATACAACATATACGAGAGAGAGAGAGAGAGAGATATTGTTTTGGATTTCAAAAGCAAAGGCATAGAGATAGTGTCCCATGACACTGAGATAGAGATCAGCTATGACCAGGTTGAACTCCTGCTTCTAGTTTCTACATTAACAATCTAGGAAACTTCTTTTCAACAGCTTTCTTAAATCAAGAGACCAAACTCTCTCATACTCGAGACATGATCTTACAAAGAACACTATAACTGAAGCATAATATCAGTTTTAAATGTTCGTCCTCATTTTAAAAGGACATCGGATTATACTTCCTAATGACTTTCCGCGCCTACATAAAAAGGTACAAGTTTTTGTAACTCATGCCATTAAACACCCCCCCGTTCACCATGGAATTCTGCAGCCGTTCTCTGCATGTAATACTTGGTTTTTATTATCTTTGCTAAAATGAACAATTTTCATCCTTTCCCCACATTATACATCTGCCAGGCTTTTTGCCAACTCACTAAACTAATCTATAATCGGCACACAATATTTGTAAGTGCCGTTCGCAATATGCTTTCCTAGCTATCCACGAATCATATTCAAATCTAGCTGCGCCTTCACTCCCCTCATTTAGGTAACTGATATGAATTTGCCAAAGTTGAGACTCCAGCACAGATCCGTGCAAGACGCCATACAGTCAGTCAGAAAAAAAAAGCCTTATTTTGCAAATTCTGCTTTCTGGAAGCCACTCAAACTTCAACTCATGCTGTGCATTACCCTTACAGTATCAGCTCCTTCTTTGCACAATAAACTTTCATAAGGCACCGTGTAAAATTTCCCAACTCCTCCCGATTCACATTCCACCACCACCCCCCTTCCAGCTCCCCGCATCCCCAGCCCCTCACCCAGGACTATGGTAGTCCCCAAACTGCTCAGTGCCGAGTCGGTGAGTCCTAGCGGCCCTCGGATGCCGGTTACCCATTTGCCGGATTGTCCCACAGCGGACGGTTTATTCTTAGGGACCGCACACTCCTTTCGGCGCTCCCGCCGTGGGCTGGCAGCTTTGGTTGCGGGCCTGTTCCCAGAAGGCGGGCAACGCTCCTTGTCCTCGGCCAGGGCACGGCCCCGGCTCCAGCTTCGGGTCTTCACTGCCATATCGGTCCGGCCAGCCTCACACCCCTCAGTGCGCCTCCTGCTGTTGCCGGGCCGAGGCCCAACCTGAGCCTCAGGCTCTGATTAGCGGCTGAGGCCGGAGCTTCGAGCTCTCTGGGCCGGCGAGAACATCCACCGTCACCACGGCAACATCATCAATGACAAGGACATCACAAGCCAGCCAAGAGATTCCGAGCTCTGAAATAGCCAAGTCAGCCAGACCTCCCAGTCTCCGCAAACAACCCAACCCATCCACTCTTCTCCTAGCAACCAGCCGCTTCCTAACAACTGCCCTCCTCTTCGTAACCAGGCTCCCCCTAACAACTATCATCCTCCTAGCAACCAGTTGCCCTTAGCAACCAGCCTCCTCCTAACAACTGTTCTCCACTTAGCAATCAGTTGCCCCTAGCAACCAGCTGACCCTAGCAACTAGTCTCCTCCTAGTTGAAAGCCTCCCTTCCTCAGCAACCGGCCTTTTTTGCCCAGTCCAGAATTTCAGTTCAGCCTCACTCCCCTCATACTGGAATGCCCAGTTTAAATCGAGCTTCTTCAGATGCCTCTGAAGTTGGGACACAATACAAGACAGTGTGAAGGGTGAGAGCATACTTCATTCACACTTAATGCACAGGCCAAAGTTTGTGACTTAAATATACACCAAGCATAAAAACCTGGAAACAGGAGGCCATTCAAGACTATGGGATATAGGTAAAGCAGTGTTGCTTCTACATACATAATTGCTTCTGCAAGTTGATGAACTAACCTACACCATTGTATAATTGTTTCAGCCAAGAGCTGAGTTATCAAAAATTTGCATACAAAGATGAAACTATATGAAGGTGTGAGATTATAGGTAAAGCAATGTAAATTTCTGCAAACATAATAGCTTATGCAAGGTAAATGAACTAACACCAGTGTACAATCGTTTCAGCCAAGAGTTGAGTTAACAAGAATGAAAACTATGTGAAGAAAATATGTAATTGCTTTTGCATTTGCTAAAATGTGCATGCAAGAATGAAATGTACCTGCAAACAATGGAAGATGTTACAGACAAATAGATAAGGTGCAAAGAACATTGAGTTATGCCAACTCGGCATATTGCCCTCATGTAGGCATTGAAACGAGCCAAGTTAGCTGCAAATAAGGGATAGGGTAAATAAGAGTAAGGGTCACCTGGCTTGGAGTAGGGGGAGAAGTAAACAAGGGCAGAGCGCAGCTAGGCGGGGGCAGAACACAATAAGGAATATTAATAGGTTTGACACTTAATATGTTAGGCCAATGAGATAAACGGGGAATTACCAAGAAAGACTCAATTAAACTGTATAAATTGTGGAGTAATTTTTGGATCAGGGTGCCTACTTATTAGACACCCATCTTGCAAGAACATTTCAATAAAATTCGCTGCTTCAGAATTTGACTCGGACTGAAATTTATTATATTGTGAGCTCTGTTTCTCGCAAAGGGAATACATAATTGCTTCTGCAAGGTAATGAACTAACTTACACAATTGTATAATTGTTTCAGCAAAGAGCTGAGTTAGCTAAAACGTGTATGCAAACAATGGAATACATTACAGACAAATAGATAAGGAGAGAAGGAACAGAGAAGGAACATTGAGTTATGCCAGCTTGGCATATTGCCTCCACGTAGGCACCAGAACGAGCCAAGTTAGCTGCAAATAAGGGATAAAACAAATAAGAGTAAGGGCCACCAGGCTTAGAGTAGTGGGAGAAGTAAACAAGGGCAGAGCGCAGCTAAGCAGGGGCAAAATACAATAAGGAATAGTGATAGGTTTGACATGTAATATGATAGGCCAATGAAGTCAATGGGGAAGTACCAAGAGAGACTCAATTAAACTGTATATATTATGGAGTAATTTTTGGATCGGTGTGCCTACTTGTTAGACACCCTTCTTCCAAGAACACTTCAATAAAATTTGCTGCTTCAGAATTTGACTCGGACTGAAATTCATTGATATGTGAGTTTTGTTTCTCACAATTTGGGCACTTGTCCGGGGTTTCCATCATCGCCAGTGGGGTAGGCACCTTCGATGGCTGGGAAGACACATCCCGTTCCCTTTAGAGTGGTCCCGTGTTCCTCGGCAGTGGGTTCCCCCTTCTGGTTGTCTGGTCGAGATCCAATGAGAGTCTATCTGAACCAGGCGAAAAGGTTGTGAAATAGGAAATTTAAGTAGGCACAGGGAGATGTTGAGCCAGGCAACTCTGTGCACAGACCAAGGTAGAAAAATTGACTTTTAAGTACGGACCTGGTGGCTGGGATTGAGTTCTAGTAGTTAATAAGAGACTAACAAAGGAACTCAATATGGGCTGTGCCGAGGGTAAAGAAAAAGCCTCCGGGAAAAAAATGGAAATGGAGGCTGGGTCCCTGACAACATACCTCCAGAAGGTCCATTGGGCAGGATGTTGTGGAATTGGAAAAATAATACTTGTACAAGGGAAAAGATAGGAAAAAGTTGATTAAATATTGTTGCTTTGTATGGAATAAGGAACCCATTCTTCATCCTGCTGTCTTCTGGCCAAAGTATGGGTTGGACGAAGACTGGGTTTGTAAATATTTGAATTTACATGTCAACAGAAATCAGCCTTTCAGTCAGGAGGAATCTGATTATGCTTCGTGTTGGAAGGGCTAGTAGCTGAAGGGCTGCTGAGGGTACACTTTGTAGCTAAATCATGGCCAGACATCCAGAAAAAGATTCAAAAGATAGAGGGGTGGAGTGGGAAGCCTCTAGAGGTTGTTGTGGGAAGCTCAGAAAGTGTTTGTGAGATATGGTGTGTGTGTGTGAGTGAGAGAGAGAGAGAGAGAGAAAAAGAGCTGTACAGCTATTAGAAAGTTTAACGCTTTGTTATTCGGTTTGAATGCACATTTGTTTGTTCGTGATTGAATGTATGTGCTTTGTTCCCTGCAGCTTGAGATTCGGGACGGTTTTGAATCTGCTTTCTATTATGGAAATTTAACATGATTTCTTTAAGGTTAAGGATTTTATGAAATAAAATGTTCACTCCTGTTCTTTTTACAGGTCATGACTGCCTTACTATCAGTTTCTAACTAATCTCTTTTCTCCTTAATAAAAGCGATTTCAAATCAGATTAATACAGAGGAAAACAACAGTATAACTTTTTTTTGTGTTTCAGACTTATTTGTTTTCACTTAATTTTAAGATTGATGTGTTTCAATGGGGATTATGATGTGCCAGCAGTAGCTTTATTCAGAAAGTCCCCTCCCTCAATGACAGTTGAAGTTTCAGTTCAACATTAGATTGTAATAAATATTTTTTTTTAAAAAATCCTATGGTTAATATTTGTGACCTTGAATTTGGCCATTATTCATGCATTAGAAGTTTTTTTTAACTTGAATAGACAAATCCTTTTAAGGCAGCTCCGGTTATTTCACGACCTATAGCATTGTAATTGAGCAATGACTGGTCGGGACTACTTAAGAAATCTAATTTTGGATTTAAATTAAGGGACTAAAACCGGGCAATTATAGTGATTTCAAAGTTGGGCACTGTATGCATTTTACATTTTAAATATTATACTGAATAAATGAATTTATAATATATAAATATATATTTACAAGTAAGATTCCAAAATGTATAGTTAGGAACAGGTTTTAAAGTTAGACAAGCATAAATTGATAAATTGGTATTTGAGGTTACAGGGAGCAAGAGGCTCCTGGTATTTGAAGTTACAGGGAGCAAGAGGCTCCTGATATTTGAGGTTACAGGGAGCAAGAGGCTCCTGGTATTTGAGGTTACAGGGTGAAGTTACAGGGAGCAAGAGGCTCCTGATATTTGAAGTTATAGGGAGCAAGAAATATTGCAATATTTCTTAAAAATATATATCAAGGTATAAACAAAATATTGGGTGATGAAGAATGGCCATTAGATGGCCCTAAAGCTGTTCAATTGGTTAAATCGGCTCAGCAATTGATCTGGCAACATAACATGAGAGCAGGAATGAACAAATTAATTGGACTATGGTGACAGTTTTGTGATGAGAGGCACGAAGAATCAGTTTTGCGCTCATGGCAAGATACTGCCACCAAATTGGGGATTGAATTAACTGCAAAGGGTGCTATGAAATCTGTTGAGGTTCTTAAAAATGAATGTGCTCGAGCAAAACAATTACAGAAACAGAATGAGAAGTCACAAGTGACTGGTAAACAAACAGAACTGCGCAATTACAGTTTTTAAAATGTTTTGTTGCGTTTCCACCTTGAATTATAGATAACGATTATTTTATTTATATAATATATAATTAATAATTAATATTTATAATAAATCAATTGTGTTAGCCTGAATCAATATTAATTGGCAGGATTCCTTCACACATTCTCAGTGACCTGTCATATTGATTCATGGTTAATTTAAAACATGACTGTATTAATTCATTGTTAATTAAAGAATGGAAAGCTACATTACTGGCCGGAGTGTGTGCAGGCAGTGGCAGCAACAGCCTTATTGGTAGAGGAGAGTCAGAAACTCACTTTTGGGGGAGCCTTAATAGTCAGCACCCCACATCAGATATGGACCATATTAAATCAGAAAGCAGGACGATGGCTCACAGACTCTAGGATCTTGAAATATGAGGCAATCTTAATAGAGCAGAATGACCTTGTGTTAGTCACAGACAGTTGCTTAAGTCTAGCTGCATTTCTGTGGCGGGGAGAAGGGAAGGCCCTCGGCAATCCAGAACACAACTGCCTTGATATTATTGAATATCAGACTAAAGTGCGAATGGACTTAAGGGACATCCCGTTGCATGCGGGAGCTTGGTTGTTTATCAACGGGTCCTCCTGGATGATTGAGGGTAAAAGGCACAATGGATATGCTGTAGTAGACAGGATAGAGGGAAGAGTTATCGAGGCTGAAAGACTGCCTAACAGCTGGTCAGCCCAAACTTGTGAACTCTATGCCTCAGAAAGAGCTCTCAGAGCCTTAGAAGACAAGGAAGGAATGGTGTACACAGACTCCAAATAGTTTGGAGTAGTACACACCTTCAGAAAAATTTGGCAAGGAAGAGGACCAATAAATAGCAGAGGAAAAGAACTAGCACATGAGGAATTAATAAAACAAGTGCTGGAATCCCTGTTATTCCCGAGAGAAATAGCGATAGTTCATATAAACGGACATCAGAAGGGGAATGAACCGGAAGTAAGAGGAAATAAACTGGCCAATGAGGTAGCTAAAGAAACAGCCCTAAATCCACAAGGAGCAGTGATATACTCCCTAATACCTACAATTCCAGATCTTCAGGGTGCTCCGTTGTTTACTGCAAAGGAGGAAAAGGAACTAAAAGATTTAACGGCTGCAAGGACAGCGGATGGGCGGCACGGTGGCACAGTGGTTAGCACTGCTGCCTTACAGTGCCAGAGACCCGGGTTCAATTCCCGGGCGACTGACTGTGTGGAGTTTGTACATTCTCCCCGTGTCTGCATGGGTTTCCGCCGGGTGCTCCGGTTTCCTCCCACCATCCAAAGATGTGCAGGGTCAGGTGAATTGGCCATACTAAATTGCCTGTAGTGTTAGGTAAGGGGTAAATGTAGGGGTATGGGTGGGTTTCGCTTCGGCGGGTCGGTGTGGACTTGTTGGGCCGAAGGGCCTGTTTCCACACTGTAATCTAATCTAATCTAATCTGAATGTTACCCGATGGGAGGGAAATGTTGAATAAAATGATGATGTGAGAAATTATGGCTATCTTACATCAGGGAAGTCACTGGGGAGTGCAAGCAATGTGTGATTTAGTCTTAAGGAAATATGGATGCAAAGGGATATATACAATAGCCAAACAGATATGAGAGGGATGTATAACATGCAAAAAAGTAAACAAGAAGATGTTAAGGAAACAAGTCCCAGGAGGGAGAGAACCTGGACTAAGATAATTTCAGAGCATTCAGGTAGATTATACTGAATTACCCCGAGTGGGAAAACTGAGGTATATGCTGGTAATGGTTGATCACCTGTCTGGATGGGTGAAGGCGTACCCTTTAGCCACTGCCACCGCAAGTGGGGTGTCCAAGATAATACTTGAACACATAATCCCCAGATACAGGATAGTGGAATGCATAGGTTTGGATCAGGGAACTCATTTTACTTCCAGGGTACTCTAGGGAGTGATGAGGGGGTTAGGTATCTACTGGGAATTCCACACCCCTTGGCACCCACCTTCATCAGGAAAGGTTGAGAGAATGAACCAGACACTCAAGAAGCAGTTATCTAAATTAATAGTAGAAAGCAGACTCCCTTGGACTAAGTGTTTACCTATACCTCTTTTGCGAGTGTGAACGGCCCCAAGGAAAGATATGGGGCTGTCCTCTTATGAGATATTGTTTGGCCTGCCCTATCTGGGAACGAAAGGGGAACTGCCATCCCTGGAGACTAAAGATCTGTTCTTAAAAAGGTATATACTGGGCTTATCCTCCTCTTTGTCTTTCCTCAGGAAACAGAGTTTGTTGGCACAGACTCCACCCCTTGAATTCACCATCTATTTGATCCGACTGGGAGATTGGGTCCTTGTCAAATCATGGACTGAGACCAAATTGCAACCAGACTGGGAGGGGCTGTACCAGGCACTCTTAACTACTGAAACGGCGATAAGAACGGCAAAGAAAGGCTGAACTTACTATACCCGGATTAAAGGGCCAGTGGAATCTCCAGTTGAGAGAGAAGTCTGGACAACCGAATCGACAAAAGAACCACTTAAACTTAAGCTAAAAAGACTTTAAATAACTGATTATACAATGGCTGCGCGAGTGCGAGTTAGTTTCTGTAGTACTGTATGCTAAGTCTCTCAGTGCTTCAGTACCATTGTAGAAATGGGGGGAATGTTTAGGTACATGATATTAGCTTTTCTAGTCCTGGGATTCTGTCAGGCCCTGGTGCGGTCATCTTACTTAGTGATAACGGTTCCAGAAAGTACAAATCCACAAGTCATAGAAACAGATGCCTGCAGCCTAGTGGATTGCAGAGATGTAAGAAATCAGAGGCAATACAGTAACTCAGAGGTACATCTTAGGTTTTATGAAAAACATCCCGAAGGGGGGGGGGGGCATGGAATAGGGTTGATGGGAAGAAAGTGTCCCGGAGAGAGAAGTGTAAGGGGTATCTCTGGGATAAAGAATTGAAAGAATGGTGGAGGCGGGAAGACCTCAAAGGTGATCTCTTGATTAATCCATTCGTCACAGTACACTGAGGCCCCTTCGGCCAGCTCTTGTTTATCCCAATAAAAAGTGTAACCCAATATATTTAACAATAAAGAAAACCTCATGGCATGAAGCGGTTTTGGGGGGAGAAACAATTAAACCAAACAATTGGAATAGAGATGAAAGCAGACAGGAAGGATTTCTTGGGATGTTGTTTTAAAATACAGGTGAAAGACAAAACCTGAGTAGGAGAAAGGAATAGTAAAGCCTCTTACTCTTATCCTAAGGTGATAAAAATTGTAGAGGCAAAGGACTTAAAGCAGACTATTGAAGTAGAAACAGGATATGGGGATACAAATGCCTGGGTTGAATGTGTAAAGTACACTATGAAAAGTCTGAATAAAAGCAATTGTTATGCATGTGCCTCTGGAGACTAATGGCCCAAGTAGTCCCCTTTCCGCTCGGGTGGAAGCGAGACAGGAGGGGCATGACATGCATGATAGCCCTGTATCAGGATGAGACTGCATGGAGTAATAAAGATTGTATGCCCCTTCTATTAATGTACCCTCCTTTAAAGAAGGAAGGTTTAAAGACGCCCCCCCATGTTTTCTGCCGTGGTCAGAAATCACGCATAGTGTGTAAACAGGCGAGAAACAAATCGGTCCAGATACTTGGGAGAGCTGAAATCATGTACCGAAATTGAGTACGTGATGGAAAAGGGAAGGAACTACTCAGCATTAAGGATTCTCCGAGCGGATCTGTGGTGGTACTGCAGAGGGAAAATATTGAGACCCACCCTACCTCCAGAATGGAGGGGGCATGTGTGCAATTGTGCAATTGGCAATTCCGTTCACCCTGGCATTTGAAAAGAAAGAGATAGTAAAGAAAGGGGGACAGAGTAAGAGATCACTATTGGATACTTTGTTTGATGATCGGATATATCTAGACTCTATAGGAGTTCCAAGAGAGGTACCCGATGAGTTCAAGGCTCGTAACCAGATCACAGCAGGTTTTGAATCGGCCCTTTTCTGGTGGGTAACAGTCAACAAAAATGTGGACTGGATAAATTCATCAATTACACTAGAGAAAGGCATAGCCAAACAACTTGATGCAATCAGCAGAATGGCCTGGGAGAATAGAATGGCCCTAGATATGATCCTAGCAGAAAAAGGGTGTGTGTGTGTGATGTTAGGAGGGAGCTGTTGTACCTTTATTCCAAATAACACAGCCCCAGATGGGTCTATTTCTCAGGCCATGCAAGGTCTAACAACACTAGCGGAAGAACTAGCCGAAAACTCAGGAGTCAACACATCACTCACCGGGTGACTAGAATTATGGTTTGAAAGTGGAAGGGTGTGGTGGTTTCAGTCCTTACCTCTTTGATCATGGTGGTAGGAGTACTGACCACAATAAGATGCTGTACCACACCTTGCACACGAGGGTTAACCCAAAGGCTAATCAAAACAGCTTTGGCCTCACAAATGTCCCTAAAGAGCAGTCGGGGAGAAGGGCTCTACCTGTTGAACAACAAGGAATAAGTGACCTCGGAGAGATTTCCAAAATAAATGAAATCTCGGGAAAGATGCTCTCCAATTTGGAGGTGACATATAAGGAAAATGCAGAAGACAACAAATGATAATGAAAGAAAAAGGGGGAAAATTGTGGGATATAGGTAAAGCAGTGTTGCTTCTACATACATAATTGCTTCTGCAAGGTGATGAACTAACCTACACCATTGTATAATCGTTTCAGCCAAGAGGTGAGTTAGCTAAAACTTGCATACAAAGATAAAATGATATGAAGGGAATACATAATTCTTCTGCAAGGTAATGAACTAACTTAGCTAAAAATGTGTTGCTGGAAAAGCGCAGCAGGTCAGGCAGCATCCAAGGAGCAGGAGAATTGACGTTTCGGGCATGAGCCCTTCTTCAGGAATCCAATGAACTAACTTACACAATTGTATAATTGTTACAGCAAAGAGCTGAGTTAGCTAAAACGTGCATGCAAACGATGGAATATGTTACAGACCAATAGATAAAGAGGGAAAGAACAGGGAAGGAACATTGAGTTATGCCAGAATGAGCCAAGTTAGCTGCAAATAAGGGATAAAAAAATGAGAGTAAGGGTCGCCAGGCTTAGAGTAGTGGGAGAAGTAAACAAGGGCAGAGCGCAGCTAGGCAGGGGCAAAATACAATAAGGAATAGTGATAGGTTTGACATGTAATATGCTAGGCCAATGACGTAAACGGAGAAGTAGCAAGAGAAACTCAATTAAACTGTATAAATTGTGGAGTAATTGTGGATCGTGTGCCTACTTGTTAGACACCCTTCTTGCAAGAACATTTCAATAAAATTCGCTGCTTCAGAATTTGACTTGTACTGAAATTTATTGATATGTGAGCTTTGTTTCTCACAAAGACCATTCTTTTTCTTATTCTTTCATGGGATATGGGCATTGCTGACAGCTCCAGCATTGTTAGTTACCAGTAATTGCCCTTGAACTGAATAAGATCCTAGATCAGAGGTGGGAAACCTTTTCATGTTGGAAGGCCGAATTATGTTAGTTGTAATCTAATAAGGCCGCATCCAAGAAACTTCAATTATATATTCTTCAAAATTCACATTATTTTGTAAAAATCTAACTACTATGTACTAACTAAAAAAAAGGAAAAAAATGTTAATTCTAAAGTTAACTAACCTTTTAATGACTTTGTTGTGACTGCTTTTTATAGGAAAGCCCTTATGACTTACCAATTTTTTAATTGTGGATGTCAGTCTGTAAGGATTATTTTGTTGAATTTTCTTTTACTCTGGTATTTTAAATACATTCATTTTAAGATTAAAATAAAAATAATAAAGGACAAAAAAAAGTATTAATAAAAAAT
The DNA here is from genome assembly GCF_004010195.1 of Chiloscyllium plagiosum. Taxonomy (NCBI): domain Eukaryota; kingdom Metazoa; phylum Chordata; class Chondrichthyes; order Orectolobiformes; family Hemiscylliidae; genus Chiloscyllium; species Chiloscyllium plagiosum. The sequence goes on along the minus strand of NC_057713.1, from coordinate 101,718,272 downwards.
AAAAGATTTGTTCTGCAAAATTTGGACTCATTCAAAAGGCCACACACAATGGCCGCAGGTTCCCAACCCCTGTCCTAGATCTCTGCAGGGATAGCTGTATCGGTGCCACCTCATGCTCCCATGAGGAGGTTGAATACTTCATCAACTTCACAAACACCTTCCACTCCAACTTGTTGGACACCTCCCTCTCCTTCCTGGACCTCTCCATCTCCTTTTTCAGTGACCTACTTAACACATATCTATTTGAAACCCATCAAAGAAGTTTGCACATATTCCCCAAGTCTGCATGGGTTTCCTCTGGGTACTCCAGTTTCCTCCCACATTCCAAAGATGTGCAGGTCAGGTGAATTGACCATGCTAAATTGCCCATTGTGTTAGGTGCATTAGTTCGGGGGGAGGGGAGGGTGGTTGGTGTGGGTTACTCTTCGGAGGGTCGGTTTGGATTTGTAGGGCCGAAGGGCCTGTTTCCACACCGTAAAGAATCTAATCTAAAAAAAACTCCCACAACTATCTGGACTACACCTCCTCCCACCCTACCTCTTGTAAAAATGCTATCCCGTACTCCCAATTCCTCCACCTCAGCCGCATCTGATCCCAGGAGGACCAATTCTAGTAGAGAATATTACAGTTGTACTCCTTCTTCAAAGACCACAACTTCCTTCCCACGTGGTCGATGATGCTCAGTAGCACATCTCCTTCACTTCCCGTACCTCACCTTGAACCCACCCCTCTGATCGCAACAGGACAGAAACCACCTAGTCCTCACCTTCCACCCCACCAACCTCTCGATATCGCATAATTCTCTGCCATTTCTGTCACCTTCGGACAGACCCCCGCCACCATGGATATATTTCCGCCACATCCCCCCCTCACCTCTGTCCAAGGCCCCAAAGGATCCTTCCACATCTGACAGAGATTTACCTGTACTTCAACTGTGTCCATTGCCCTCGATGTGGTCTCCTCTACATTGGCGAGACAGGATGCCAACTTGTGGAACATTTTAGAGAACAACTCTGGGATTCACGCACTAAGCAACCCCACTTTCCTGTGGCCGAACATTTTAACTCCCCCTCCCATTCTGCCAAGGACATACAAGTCCTGGGCCTCCTCCACCACCCAACTCTAGCCAGCTGACATCTGGAGGAAGAATGCCTCATCTTCTGCCTTGTGATCCGCCAACTACATGGGATCAATGTGGATTTCACCAGTTAACCCATTTCCCTCCCCCCACCATATCCGAGATCCAACCTTACAACTCTTGAATTGTTGTATCTGTCCATCTTCCTTCCCACCTATCCGCTCCACCCTCCTCTCTGATCTATTACCTTCACCCCCACCTTCATCTACCTCTTGCATTCCCACCATGAAGAGCTTATGCTTGAAACATTGACTCTTCTGCTCCTTGGATGTTGCCTGACTGGCTGTGCTTTTCCAGCACCACACTGTTTGATAGAGATCAGTTAAAAGTTAATCATATTGCTGGGGGTCTGAAATCACATGTACACAAGGTAAGGATGCAGATTTTTTTTTTGTTCCTTTAGATCATCAGATGAGACTTTACAACAATTGTTAGAATGGTAACCATTATTGAGACCAACACTATATTCCACATTTATGATTGAAAAGCAAATTCCAACAGATCCCATGGTGGGGTTTGAACGCATTCTCCCTGAGCATTCTGTTCGGCTTCTGAGTTCCTGGTGCAGTGACACTACGATAAGCCAATTTCTTCCCTCATTTAATTAAATGATCCCTGATCTGTGACCAAACTCACCTTAGTTCCATAATTTTAATCCCCTTACCCATCAAAAAGTTTTCAATTTCTTTTTAAAAATTTCAATTGATCTCCAGTCTCAACAGAACTTCAGGGGAGAGAGCTTCAGAGTTCTACTACCATTTGTGTGATGAAGCACTGTTGTCATCCTGAGTGGTCGGGCTTTAATTTTAGTATTAAGTAGCTTTGTTCCGGGTTCCACCACTTGAGGAAGTAATATATTTGTAGATATTCAATACTGATTATTCAACAGTGCAAAACTTCCTCAATCCTGACCCTCTGACAGTTTAGTACTTTCGCTAAACCACCTATAAGAACTGTAGTACTTCATCAGTATTGATCTTCTTACAATGCAGTGTTCCCTCGGTACTGACTATGGAATAGTTCTGCATTCACTCAGTAGTGACTCGCTGAAAGTTCAGCTCTCCCTCATCACTGGCCCTCTGACAGTGCAGCACTCCATCAGCACTCATCCTTTGGTATGGTATTTTTAAAGTTTTAGCTTCATTGTGCATTTACAGAAATGTAAAGGGGTCAGCTTGTGCAGATTGTACAGCCTTGAATTAATATTGACAATGAGTTCCACATTCTCATTTCACTGGGTAAAGGAGTTTCTCCTGAAATCCCATAATTATTGTCCCTGATTTTAAACTCCCATGTCAGTGAAAACATTCAATACATTAACCTTTCCATAATTATAAAAGTTCTGAGATGTTTTAAAGTTTTACTACTCTACATTAGTAAATAATAGATGGGAAGCTACTGGAAATATGGACCTTTAAACCAAATCTTTATGATATCTATTCTATTTCTTATGAAAAAGGAAAGTTTATTCAGCTCATTTGTAAATAAGTAAAACAATTAGTCTTGATTTTATCAACTGCCATTTTAACCTTTGTTTGAAGATCAAAATGAGGTATATTTTCAATTGGACTGTTAACAAATAGAAACATCGTATTTTATGACACAGGAGGAAGCTGTTTGGTCCAACATGTCTGCGTTCTTTGAAAGTTTTATCCAATCAGTTGCAAGGTTAAGTGAGTGGGCAAATGGAATAAAATTGGAGAAATGTGAGGTTATACATTTTGGCAGGAAGAATAGAGGAGATAGATATTATTTACATGGAAAAAGTCTACAGAAAGTTACAAAACAGAACGAGTTAGGAATCCTCATCCACAAATCACAAAAAACCAGCATCTAAGTTCAAAAGGTAATAGAGAAGGCAAATGGAATGTGGGCCTTTATTTCAAAGGGAATGGAATGTAAAAGTAGGGAAGTTTTGTTAAACCATGCAAGGCACTAGTCAGACCACAGATGAAATATTGAGAACCGTTTTTGGTATCTTATCTATGGAAAGATGTAGTAGATTGGAGGCTAGGTTAAAATCAGGAATGAAGGGACTACCTAATGAGGAGGTGTTGAGTAGATTGGGCCTGTTCCTGTTGGAAAATGGAAGAATGAGAGGTGACCTTGTTGAAACATACAAGATTCTGAGGGGATTTAACAAGGTAGATTCAGAAAGATTGTTTACCTTTGTAGGAGAGTCTACAACCAGAGGGCATAATCTCAGAAAAGGGGTTGCACATTGAAGACAGAAATAAAGAAGGTTGTGACTCTGTAGAATACGTTACCACAGTGGGCTGTGGACATTGGGTTATTAAGCACATTCAAGGTTGAGAAGGACATACTTTTAATCGAGTAAGGGAAAAGAGGGTTATGGGGATAAGGACAGGCAAGTGGTATTGAGGATTATCAGCAGTCATGATTTCATTGAATGACGGAGTAGTCTCAGTGGGCTGAGTGGCCTCCATTTGCTTTTCCACCCCAAGCCCTCGCTTTCTTTGTTGCTTAGTACTCCTCAGTTACAATATATTATCACTAGGTGGCAGAGAAGACAAGCTAAAATCATTGTTTTCTATTTCCAATCGTCTTTTCATGTATCTTCCAAAAGCTTCAAATAATCGTTTTCCTTCCTTTCCTGCACAGTGTTTTTCATTGCTTTGCATTTGACTTTGTCAATGCAACATGCATCTGTGCATATTTAGTTAATGAAATCATCAGCAGTGGATGCATTTCATTAAAGTTTGCTTGTTTATTTTGCTTTCAGCTTATTGATTGATGTTTCGATCATTGAACAGGATGTTGTCACAGTGACAAAGTGCCAACACGGTTACACGTAGAGCAAGGTGAAGTGAATTTACTTTACAATTGAACATCTGGAGTGGCATCTGTATTGGACTTCACTTTAATGTTTAAAAAAGTAAGAAGGCAATATATTAAGGTGCCTTGGCTCTCTGGCTGACTGGCTTCTCTGGGGCACAACATCCTTTGAATGGGTAACATCTAGCTTCTTCCAGCCTTCACTCGACCACAATTCCCCCGGGCACAGCATTCTGTTCTCAATCAGCAGAACAGCAGCAGCACAAAGCCAGTTACTGCTGGAAGCTGGCACTGAACTTGGGAAAAAATTGTTTGGTATCCAGTCCCTAGCATCTTGCACAGATGGTGCCAATAGGATCTGAAGAATGGGAGAACTGGGAATGATATCATTTGTTTGATTTGGATTAAGAAGTTACAGATTTCACAATGACATCATGACAGTTTTTGATTTTTAAACAAACCAGCTCAAGCTGCAGCAAGATTCCTGGAATAACAAACAGGCTGAGTGACATGGTGCACCATGAGACCTTCCCTCAGAGTCACTGTACAAGTTAATATCCTTACATTTGGAGACTGGAGACAAGTGCAAATATTCAGGTGAAACACATTTACAGAAGAGTGATTGGATCCAAGTAGGGGAGAATCTGGAAGAGGGGACAATTAGGGGTGGGAAGTGGAAGGTGAGAAGAGGAGGGAAGGAGAGGATGACACAGTGAAGAGAGAAAGAAAGGAAGGAGCAATGAAGAGGGAAGGAAAGATTAGAGTGAAGAGAGGATCGAACAGAATTAAAAGAGAAGGAAGAGTTGAGAATGGGAAAGGAGGAGAAATGAAGGGAAGGGATAGTAACCTATCCATTCCTCCTACAGTTCAAAATTCAAACTTCTGTGATGGAGGTGGAGGTAGAGGAGAAGAGGTTGGGGATAGGAGGAAACTGATACTGAAGGATAGGGAGAGCTATTTGAATTTCAATCATAGAGATTGACTATGGATAAAATGTTGTTACCAGGGAGTTGTATGGAGGATTTCTATCTTGAGTGGGGAAATAAAATGCACATTTCCTGCTAAATGAGCTAACATTTAAATATCCTTCTCTCTATTGATAGTAACTCAGGTAACTATATTCTCACTTGGCCATTTAGAACATAGAACAGTATAGAACAGAAACTATTCTAATCTAATCCCATCTGCCTGCACAAATTCCGTATCCCTCTATTATCTGCCTATTCACGTGTCGTCCAAATGCCTCTTAAATCTGCTTCTACCACCTCCCCACCCAATGAATATTTAGTCCCTTACTGTAATCACTGTATACCCATGAATGCACCACCAAATACCAGACTAATGCCATTTAAAAGTTCGTTGACAACTCCACCATAGTCGGTCGAATCTCAGATGGTGACAAAACAGACTACAGACCGGAGGTGGAAGACCTGGAAAAGTGGTGCACTATTTAAGCAAGGAAGCCAGTGGAAGCCCATTCTATTTCAACTGCGCATCTTGTCTAGATTTGCCTGGCAGGAAGAGTTAGTATTTCTATCATCTTCGAAGCATATTCACATTTTGAGGAAACTGAAAATGTGTTTATGCACAGCAAGATCCCACAAACAGCAATGTGATAATGGCCAGATCATCTGTTTTTAGTGACATTGGTTGAGGGATAGATACTGATTAAACCTTTGATTGGACTCCCCTCTGCTCCCAAATAGTGCCATCATATCTTTTACATCCATCGAGAGGGATCTGAAGTTTATCTCTTGTGAACAAAATCTAGTTCTGTCTGCCCCTAGTATAGGAAGGATACTATTAAGCCGGAGAGGGTTCAGAAAAGGATTACCAGGACATTGCTGGGAATGGAGAGTTTGAGTTATAAGCAGAGGCTGGCTAGCCTCTCACTAGAGCCTTTTTTCACTGAAGCATAGGAGATTGAGAGGTGACTTTATTGAGATTTATAAAATCATGAGGAGTACAGATAAGGTGAATGGCAGGTGTCTTTTCACTAGGATGGAGGATTTCAAGACTAGGGGGCATATTTTTAAGGCGACACAAGATTTTTGAAAAAGACATGGGGGCAATTTTTTTACATAGAGATAGTCTATTTGTAGAAGTGGTGGATGCGGATACAGTTACAATGTTTAAAAGGCATTTAGATAAGTACATGAGTAAGAAATGTTTGGAGTGATATGGGCTGAGCGCAGGCAGATGGAACTAGTTTAGTTTGGGATTCTGGTTGGCGTGGACTGCATGGTCAGTTTCTATGCTGTATGACTATGACTCTACAAAAGCATCTCCGACAATATTGGAGCACCATTCAGGATTGCACTGAAGAAGTAGCCTTAATTATTGCACTCAATTCTCTGGAATGGGACTTAAATCCACAACCTAATGACTCTTAAAATGGTCTTCAGCATCTTGTAAAACACTTTAAGGACATCTTAAGGGTGTACAAATGCAAGTAACCTTTTATTAATAAGAGAGGAGAAATCAAAAGAGATGAACTAAATGGAATGCTGAGCACATGAATAGGCTAAAAAAGAGATTCAGGAGAAGTGTCATTGGTAAAAACTATATCCTGGACAAATAGGATAGACAGTTTTTGCCCCACACACTTTGTTCACATTGGAAGCCTGAAATAATAATTGGATTAAATTTGTCTAAGCCAATAGACTTCCCTGTCTAGGAAGGGCAAGTTAAAGAAATAAACAATCACTACAAAAGCAACTGTACTCACAACCAGAAGCTGATGACAGAGTTAGATAGCCAAGGCATTCAGATAATTCAAACAAACAAACTGTGCTTCAAAACTCCTCCACACCTTTGTCAAGAACTGTAAGAGAGGCAACATTACCCTTAGTTCGTACTCCCAGGATACAAATCCAAGCAATAGGATTTTGGGCATCACCATGGGAAATAGGTTGTTCATTTCAATAAACAGAAATTCCAATGAGTCCCTTTATGCTGCCTTTATGTCATTAATTCAATATATCTACTTCATAATCACATGAGAAGACAATTTTCTAAGAGAACAGCTTATTTTCCAAATCTCTCTTCACTGCTAAACTACCCACATTTATGTAAATTTTCAGACTATGTTCTCTATGTCCAAATCAAAATTATCATTAATAAACCAAGACTCAGAGGATGGTTCAGTACTGATCCCTGAAGTACATTTGTGATACAGTGCACCATGTCAATTCAACCCTAGTCCCAACTGCTGTGCCAGTTAAACCTCAATCCCAATCCCCATTCCAATTCAACCTCAGTCCCACAATCTAATCCAGTTCAACCTCAATGTCAACATCCATTTACTCTAACACTTTGTTTCATGTTTAACAATCAACTTGGTCTCAATGTTGTATCTAGCTAATCTGTTTTAGTGAGGTAGCATGAGGGAAAAACGTTGGGCAAATTAATGTAGAAAAGAATAATCAAAATAAATCTCATAACAAAATTAGGGTTGCATTGATCATGCATAATCTCCACCACCCTCTGAATCAGAGAGTTCCAAAGTTGAACATCGATCTGTACAAAAATAAATCCTCTCATCTCTGTCCAAAAGAGAGGATCCCTAATGTTAAAATGGTGTCCGTACTCTGGACTCACGACAAGACTAAACATCCTTTCCATGTCCACTTTGTCAGAACCATTCAGAATCTTATAACATCACTCCTTACCTCCACTGAAAACAAGCCTAGCCTGTCCAATGTATACACACAAGACATTCTATATATAACCTATTCCAACAAACTTATATTCTTTATTAAATAAGGAGACCAAATAGTATATACTTTATATTGAATACTATATATGGTCAAGATGTAGTTCCACCATGTCCTCTATATGAGGAATATTATCCTTGTTTTTATGTTTAATTCTTCTCAAAATAAAATATAACATCCCATTTGCCTTCTTAATCACTTTAATATTCAAATATTGATAATGAGCACTGTGATGTTCACCTCACAGGGCAGATGGAATCTCATTTTATTATTTCACCCAAAAGACAGCACCTTCAGCAGTGTAATACTCCCTCAGTACTGACCCCCAGACAATGTGATACTCCCTCAGTATTTCAATTGTGCTGCAGTCACTAAATACTAATCCTCTGACAGTGCAGCACTCCCTCAATACTGACCCTCTGACAGTGCAGCCGTCCGTCAGTACTGATCTTCTGACAGTGCAGTGTTCCCTCAGTTTGATTTTCCAAAAGAAAGGTGTTCTATTGTGCCAAAGTTCTCCTCCAAAATTATGTCCTCCAGTCCAGAACAGCCATACCTGATCAAGACTGGGGTACAAGTGACTGACAAAACATTCCTTTTCAGAGATTTTTTTTGGCAATCCATAATGCCAGAAATGAAATTTAGCTTGAGGGTTTAATTTAGTGCATGCTCTGATGTGTTTCATTGTACCAGTGAATTGACCAATTGGGACGTACAGTATTAACCTGAAACTGGATGTATCAGCATTTGAACAGAAGGAAACTGATCAACATTTTAAATGATAGCAGCTCAATAACCCCCTTTCAATAATATGGAATAAGTGCGATAGCTTTTAAACCACAACAACAAATGTGTCAAGTAAAAAACAGAAAATGCTTGAAAAAATTCAGCAGGTTTGGCAGCATCAGTGAAAAGAAATCTTGCTGAGTTTTTCCAGCAATTGGTGTTCTTGTTTCTGATTTTCAGCATCCACAGGTTTTTTTTGTGAAATGTGTCAAGTGCATACCTTAAAAATTGATTTCCTCACATTGAATGTAACAGCACAGAAGGAAGCCATTTCACCCACCATACCAATGCTAGAGCTTTCAAAGAGTCAACCCCCTACTCTTTCCCCATAGTCCTGCAAATCTTTTCATTTTGAAGCGTTCACCCACTTCCTTTTTGAAAGTTATTTTTGAATCAGCTTCTGTTGCCCTTACATGCTGCACATGCCAGGTTGGTCATAACAATATATTTTTTTAAAACCAAATTTCTTAAATCTGTGTCTCCCTTGTTACTGACCCTCCTGCCACCAGAAATAGTTTCCCCATATCTGTTCTCTCAGAATGTCTCATGGCATGTGTAGTTGTATGTTCTTCTGTCAAAAGTTCTGATGTTTCATATACTTTTTAAAAAAATTCTTTCACACTTAGGATTCAGATTTTGGCAGCTGATGTTAAATACTAAAATAATCACAACTCTTTTCAAGTAAATGTCTACCTTTCAACGCCACTTCCTTATAAAATGCACATGGGGGCATTCTGGGCCAAACACTGCTTCACAGTCACAGACTTTAGCTAAATACAATACCTCGAGAAACTACACATTAATGGTGGAATTGAAACAGACAGAAATGTTTCTCTTGTTAGCTCAGCTTGTGGCCACACTGAGAGAATTTATTTTCTTAGCAAACAAATGACCAATTACTTTGTCTGTGAAAAAAACCCTTCTTTCGTCTGTTTCATGATTGTGGGTGACTGATGAAATGTCTTGGAATAGTATCCAACAGTGATTTCTATTCTGCAATATGGTGACCAAAATCCTGGAAGACAATTCAGTCTATAAATAACTTTCAATAAACTTCATTGAGATTAAGCCTTGGAGGAACATCTTTGGAAATCAAAGGAATAATGTAAGGCACTGGAGAGCCAATTTCACTGGACATTGTCAAAATAGCATAGGACACTGGACAATCTTATTATCTACATGGGTCTTAGTTTGCATTGTGTCCTTGGTTAGAGTTGAAAAAGCTTGTGTGAAGCTCAATGATTTGTGAATTTTATCTTTTATTAAACTTGTAGCTATACCCTGGACAACACTTAGGAGGAGACCCACACAGAGGCATCCTTTGTCATGTGTTCAGAGTTACAAAATTGTTACAGTGTAGAAGTAGGTCCTTCGACCCATCCGTACTTGCTGTCTGAACATTTTGTATTAATGCCAATCTCCTGTTCTTTTCCCTATATCCTTGCACATTGTCTCGATTTAAATAATCAGTTGGACCTGCCTCTGCTGCACTTCCAGACACTGCATTCCAAATCCAAAGCACTCATTATATAATAAAGTTATATCTCACCTTGCATTTGCAAATCTTTCACAAAACACTTTAAATCTGTGCCCTCTATTATATTGTGAGCAGGAACAGTTTCTCTTTGTAGACTCTAGTCTAGTTTGTAGACTCCACATGGTTTTGAAAACTACTAACAGATCTCCTCTTAGCCTGCTACTGTGCAAGGAAAACAGTTCTAACTTCCACAATCTATCCATATTGATGAAGTTTCTTATCCCTGGAATTATTCTCATAAACCTCTTTTACATTCTCTACAATGCATTCAGATATTCCCTGATGATAGTTTGGACAACATATTTACAAAGTTAACATTAACCCTTTACTCTTTAGACAGCTAACATCACTGGATATTTAAGAACTAACACAGTGGACACTGGAGAGGGAATAACACAGTACACTGGACAACCAATGACACTGGATATTACAGAAATAGCACTAGACACTGGTGACACATTAATGTGTTTGTGAAGAAACTGAGTCAATCAACCATTGATCTTTCAATCTAGAAATTTAACATTGGGTTATATTTTAACAACCATCAAAAAGTCTATTAAGAGAAGTAAAAACTGGTTTTTAAGATGTTTAATTTGCTGATTTATAAGAAAAGGTCTAATGAGTATAATTGAAAGAATTATACAGTTCGGAACATAGGAGAAGGTGTAAGCTATTCAGCTGGTCGAGCATGCTCCACTATTTGATGTGATCAGGCTACTCAAACACTTCAACACCTTCTACCCACACCATCCCCATAGGCCTTTATACCAGTGATAATCAAACATTTATAGTCAAAAAGTGTGGTGCTGGAAAAGCACAGCTGATCAGTCAGCATGCGAGGAGCAGGAGAGTAGACATTTCAAGCATAAGTTCTTCATCAGGAATGTAGAGCTTATGCTCGAAACGGCGACTCTCCTGCTCCTTGATGCTGCCTGACCAGCTGTGCTTTTCCAGTACCACACCTTGTTGACTCTGATCTCCAACATCTGCAGTTCTCACTTTCTCCTAAACATTTATCAACCTCTACTTTAAACCTACACAAAGACTGGGCTCCCACAGACCTCTGAGGTAGAGAATTCCAATGATTCACCAATCTCGGAGCAACAAACATTCTCCTCATCATGGTTCTAAATGATTTGCCCCTTCATTTTAAATTGTGCCCTATGGTTCTAAACTCCTCAACCAGAGAACATCTTATCTGCATTTGCCCTGAGTGTTCCTTTAAGTATTTTTTGGTTTGAATCAGATCACCTACATTCTGAGTGATACTCAGAGCTGAGGTAACTGTAATGATAAATGATTTTGATAGAACCACTATTTGATCTTCATAGAATAGATGTAAAAGATGGTATTGGAATGGCCAGAGAGGTGGGTTGCAAAATGTAGATGACACAGAAAACAATCCAGCAAAGCAGAAACTGCCCAAGGCGAAACAAAACAGAGTTAGTTACCTGATATCTCAAAGGAGCAATGAGTGATAAGTGACATTGTGAATGAGAGATATCACCTTGGACACAAATTTATTGGGTCAGAGATGGACACTGCTGTCCTTAGTGTTTATTGCTGGTGTGAATCCTGGTATCCACAAAGGACAGCACAGAACATTAGGAAAAGAAACCAGCAACTAGCAGCTGTGACAATCTTGCTGCTCCCAATGAAAGGTCATCAAACTGAACCACTGGGCAGGTTTTATAGGTTTAGCAGACTTCTCGATCCCACCACCAGTATCAGTCCCCCCATTTCACATCTGTTGCTTTTACTACAGATGTTAGCAATGGACTAAACTGGCCAAAGGTCAGCCATTCTGACTTGCCAATAGCTCTTCCCATCTCAACAATGCCAGAAGAGAGCAGTACCAGTACCAGTGGAGGAGGAGAAGAGGGGATTGGGGACTGTGCTTTCAAGAGCAGGTAGGGAAGAACAGAGGGAGACTCAATACACAGAATGACCCACTGCCCCTTCCTGCCTTTTAAAAAAGGCATTTCAGACATGGATCTGGTACCCTGGCCTGACTGTCATTGCCCAGCACTTTATAGCAGTGAAGGTGGATTGAGTCCCTTAAGTGACAATTTATCAAGCATTTCAGGTCCTCAATAGACCTAAGGGTAACCCTGAGCCAGAAGATCCAGTTTCAAGTCTTACCTGCTCTGGACATGTATCATAGAAAATATCTGAACAGGTTGATTAAAAATATCTACATCTAAGGGTGGAGACCTCAGTGGATGATTTACCCACCCGCTCCATGTTATGGAGACTGGATGGACTGTGGGCAATTGATAAGTCTTAAGATCACATCACCCTCAAAAAACATAGGGTGCTGCCTGTCTTTTACCAGGACCCAATCAATGTCTGAATATGGTCAACTTGCTTCAGATATTCCCACTGTCAGGAGTAGCGACAGTATCTTCAGATTCCATATTTGGCAGTATCACAAATGGTATAGAAATCTATTGAAGGCATCTACTTGAAAGTACAACAATTTGCTTCCTGAAAGTATCCAACTATCAGGGTGTGTCCAGGAACTTCTGTTTTATGTTTCAGATTCCTGCACGCATATTTAGGTAATCCTCAAAAATGACTCACTTTTATAAAGCATTTAGTCCTGTCAATATTACACAAAGACGTGTTGCAAAGTGAGAACACTTTTGGAGATTCTTTACTGACCCTAGGGTAATTCAACAGTAAGAACACTCTTTGACAGCATCGACTTCCTTCAAAGATGTACTTTATTCATAAAATTTGTATGATTGTCCAATTTGAAATATCCAATTTGAATTATTCTGTCAAATGAAAAACAGAACAATTTCTTTCAGTACAGTATATGATACTCTGAAGTATCTCTCAACACTTACAATTATAGGTTAGGTTTGCAATATTCATTTCAAGTCAATCAAGCAACTGAAGGAGTTTTACACAAGTTTCATCCCCTCATGTACTACAGCAGGAAGGACTTTGTAGCCTTTCCTCACTGTGCCTTGGCAGTAGTTGCTTCAAGCTTTGTTGCATTCTTCAGCCCTGGTCCAGAAACTTAGAATGCGCCAGTCTGTGATTGTTGATAGTTCATTGCACAAGAGGACTATCATGATTAAAGCAAAGAAAAAGTGTTCTGCACCCAGTTGATGGTCCTCCAGCAGCTGTTGATGTTTATCTCTATGGAATTCCCAGGAGAAGCTCATAGAACACCAAGCACTGTGTCACAAAGTTGCCCAGGATGAACCTTAACAAAAACCCTTGCATCTCTCTCCAGACCTTCTTTGCAAAAGTACAGAATATTCCAGCAGAAGTTGTGAGACAATCTGTTTCCAACTGCAGCTGCCTCAAGAATAGCATTGGCAGTGGTGGGTGGGGTTTTGGGGAGAAGCTGTGAGCTTTTAGGAAAGATCTGATAGGGAGAACCTGCTACCAGGCCTATGTCTTTGTGCTTGTTTGAAAGTCCTGGCAATAAGGCATTCCAATGACTGACAGTCTCTTCAGGAACCATTGACAGGATCAACCATCTTGGTTTCCTGAAGAGCTTGGTAGGCTGGAAATTGCAACCAGTTCCCTGGCAAAGTTTGCCAATTTGTTATCATTTCTCAAATCACCAAATTATCAGGTGAGGCGCAGTGAAATAACTCCCCTCAGGTTTTATCAACCCCTTGGTTGGTCACAGTAAGGTTATCGTAATTAAATTTCTTCCAGACCCAAATGAACTTATATTTTAAGAGAAGACAATTTAACCAGTCTTTCTTGACTTAACAGAAATTATGAATCTATTAATAACTAAATGTGAGAAGACGTAGTAATGCAACACACAAATCTCTTCTATTCTAATCTGTCTGGTAGTGCAAAAATGCAAAAGTTTTAAAAAATGAATGTGGAGTGGATAGTTGAATTTTATGGCCTTTGCAGTGAACATTACAGGTATGTCGACTTTGACAGTTAAACAGTCAAATATTCTTGACTTTGTAATTTGATTAAAACTCTTTGTCCTGATTCCATTTGGCATTGGCTGACTGGCAGTACTCTGAGTGAGAGACTTTTTTTTTCCTTCCTTTATCTGCAGTGCAGAGACGTTTATTACTGTTCTCAGAGCTGTGTTCCTTTTAGCACTGTGTCCCTTGAACACACGCTAGAATGCCAGGCATCCATGACTGTGTATTGGGGTCAGAGTCATGGAGCTGTACAGCATAGAAAAAGACACTTCAGTCAATTTGTCCAAGCCAGCCAAATATCACAAATCAATCTCATCCTATTTGCCAAAACTTGGCCCATATCCCTCTAAACTCTTCCCATCCATATACCCATCCAGATGCCTTTTAAACATTATAATTATACCAGCCTCTACCACTTCCTCTGGCAGCTCATTTTGTACATGCACCACCCTCTGTGTGAAAAAGTTTCCCCTTAGGGCTCTTTTAAATCTTTTCTCTCTCACCTTAAACCTATGTCCTCTAGTTTTGGACTCTGCTACCCTGGAGAAAAGGCTTTGGCTATTCACCCTATCTATGTCCCTCGGGATTTTATAATTTTCTATAAGGTCACCCCTTAGCCTCCGACGCTCCAGAGAAAATTGCCCCAACCTATTCAGCCTCACTATAACTCAAAGCCTCCAACCCTGGAAACATCCTTGTAAATATGTTTCTGAACCCTTTCAAGTTTCACACATTCTTCCGATAGGAGGGAGACAAGAATTGAACACAGTATTCCAAAATGGCCTAACCAATGTCCTGTACAGCCGCGACATGACCTCCCAACTCCTAGACTTGATGCACTGACCAAGAAAGGCAAGGGTACCAAACACCTTCTTCACTATCCTGTTTACCTACGACTTCACTTTCAAAGAACTATGAACCTACATTCCAAGGTCTCTTTTTTTTCAGCAACATTCCCCAGGACCTTACCATTAATGTATTAAGTTCTGCCCTGATTTGCTTTTCCAAAATGCAGCACCTCACATTTATCTAAATTAACCTCCATCCTCCACTCCTCAGCCCACCAACCCATCTGATCAACGTCCCCTTGTACTCTGAGGTAACCTTCTTGGCTGACCACTAAACCACCAATTTTGGTGTCATCTGCAAACTTACTAACCATACCTCCTGTGTTCACATTCAAATCATTTGTATAAATGATAAAAAGCAGTGGACCCAGCACTGATCCTTGCAGCAGATCACTGGTCACAGGCCTCCAGTTTGAAAAGCAACCCTCCACCATCGTTTTCTGTCTCTTATCTGCAAGCTAGTTCTATATCCAAATGGCCAGTTCTTCCTGTATTCCATGTGTTCTAATCTAGCTAATCATCATTCCATGCAGAACCTTGTCAAAAGCCTTAATGAAGTCGACATAACTCACATCCACCACTTTACCTTCATCAATCCGATTTGTTACTTCTTCAAAAAATTCAATTAAGTTAGTGAGACATGATTTCCCAGACAAGGAGAAAGTGAGGACTGCAGATGCTGGGGATCAGAGCTTAAAAATGTGTTGCTGGAAAAGCGCAGCAGGTCAGGCAGCAAAGGAGAAGGAGAATCAACGTTTCGGGCATAAGCCCTTCTTCAGGAATCACGATTCTCCTTCTCCTTTGATGTTGCCTGACCTGCTGCACTTTTCCAGCAACACATTTTTAAGCTATGATTTCCTAGACACAAAGCCTTATAGACTATCCCAAATCAGTCCTTGCCTTTCAAAATACATGTAAATCTTGTCCCTCAAGATCCATTCGAACAACTTGCCCACCATTGGCTCACTGGTCTATAGTTCCCTGGCTTTTCCTTACCACCATTATTAAATACAGTCAGTTCGGATATAACTCAATAGTTCCATTCTTGTGTGATCTTGCGTTATAAGAAAATCCTACAATAGCCATGCCAGTTAAACTAATGGGCCAGAATCGCATTATAGCCAAAACAGATAAGGAAAGTTCGCATTCTACGAATAATAGTCTAAATTCTTTAATCACGTTAAAACCAATTCACGTTGAAGAAACACACATTATAGCAGAACTGACTGTAGTGACACCATGTTAACCAATGTTCAGTTTTCTGGCACCTCACCTGTTGTTATTAATGGTACAAATATCTCAGCAAGGGGCCGAGCAATCACTTCCTTAGCTTGCCACAAGGTTCTAGGGTAACCTGATCAGGTCACAGGGATTTATCCAACTTTATGTGTTTTAAGACATCCAGCACTACCTCCTCTGTAATATAGATATTTTTCAAGATGTCGCTCTTTATTTCCCCAAGTTCTCTAACTTCCATATCCTTCTTTACAGTAAACACTGATGCAAATTACTCATTTTGTATATCCCCCATCTCCTGCTGTTTCACACATAGGCAGCCTTGCTGATCCTTTTGTCCTTAATGTATTTGTAGAATCCCTTTGGATTCTCCTTAACCCTATTTGCCAAAGCTAACTCATGTCTGCTTTTTGCCTTCCTGATTTTCCTCTTAAGTATACTTCTTTATACTCTTCTCAGGATTCACTTGATTTCTGGTCTCTATACCTGACATATGCTTTCTTCTTTTCTTGATTAAAATCTCAAGTTCTCTACTCATCGAACATTCTCTACACCTTCAAGCCTTGCTTTCACCCTAACATACTGTCTCTCGATTCTCATTTTTATCCCGCTTCTCTTTGCCAACAAAAATCTGCCCCAAATCAACTTTTGACACTCTTGCCTAATACCGTCAAAATTGTCCTTCCTCCAATTTAGAACTTTAACTTTTAGGTCTGGCCTATCCTTTTCCATCACTGTTTTGAAACTAGTAGAATTATGATCACTGGTCCCAAAGTGCTCCTCCACTGACACCTCAGTCAACTGCCCTGTCTTATTTCCCAAGTGTAGGTCATTTTGAAAGGGGGAAATGAAAATATATCTATTACCCAGAATGTTGTCTTTTCTTAGCATTATGCTCACAATGTGCTATACTCCCAGGCTATTAAATATTCAGATTAAAGTGCAGTTTCTCCCTTTGCTTCTTTGATATCTTATCAGGTGAAATATTCCGGACTCTCTCCAGGCAGCCACTGACCTTACATCTACAGCCAATCTTTGGCTGCATGTTAAATGTTTAAAACAAATATATTGTAATTAAAGCTCAGTATGTCCATAGATGATCTGGATCATGATCTGTGGTCATCATAGGGCTACTCCATGATAAACATGGTTAACTGGGTCTTTTTGCACACATTTTTTCATAGTAGTTGGAGGAGATTGGTCCAAATGATCCATCTCTCAAAACATCAATATTTGTTAGAACCTCAAAACACAGCGACACTTGCACAGTTTGATACACACAAAACTGGGCTTCCGGATATGGATGATATTGGTTTTCTCACCTCTGAGCAGACATTTCTACATTTTGTCTCTTCAGATACAGCCAAATGTTGATTTCCAAAGCAAATGGAAGATGGGTTGTGTGATTGCCTTGGTGCAAGAGTGAGATATAGGGCACAGTTACACCCTACCAAATGTGTCTGACATCTTATGATCAGGTTCTTATCCATAATAGAAAGAGATCATCACTTCCCCATGAATAATTTCTGTCTCACATGGCAACATGCCACAGGTTTTGGCACATCCTGGCCCCTCCAAACCATTTTTCAGCACCTTGAGATTTCCTTTCATCCCAAAAATATGCATTATTTGAAAAAAAAATTACAAGCATAAAAAGTTACAAAAATATTTCAACTTGAAGTTACAGGATTTGCAAGAAAATTCAACATGCCCCAAGACAATGTTTTCCTTTTGAGTTGATTGTAAGTCTTAACATTGACAAAATATACTGCACATCTGGCGTGCAGCCCACAGGCAAAACATTTCAAATTGGAATTAACATAAAATGCAATAGATAGTCTGACCTAATGGTGAAGGTGACACAAGATAGCACCTCATGAGAAAAATCAAAGGTTTCACAGCCCGTTTCCTGTGATACACCCGCTTGCTCACTCTTTCCCCAGGAAGCTTCAAATCGCCTCTAACATGTTGCATTGGAGGTTAAAAGTTACAGCAGATCAATTGCAGACTCCCAATGGGAGATTTGATATTTAATTTTAGTGTACTTGTGGTGTAACATTTTTCAAATATTATATACTAAATAGGAACAAGTATATAAATTAGAAATGTATATTCAATGCAGGATTACCAAGCAATTATAGATCTTGGAAAATTTTCCAATAAAAGCAACATAAAGATTGGCAGAAAAAAAATAATTCAGTCAGTCAGCTCGATGTACAGAATCTGCAAATCTAACGTAATCTAATTAGTTTATTTTCAGGATCATGCTATCCTACATTTTGTGTTGTTTTGAAGGATTCTTGCTTTTCTGACAAATCTATTTTGTACTAAATATTTGATTGATCTCAGATTGTTGAAAGTTAAATAGCTTCTCTTTGGCTTCTCCTATAACTTAATAAAATTTGGTACAATGAATTTAATTAGCAACTAATGGTTGGGAAGGGCCATTTTTATAAAGAGCCCTGTCTTCTAGTGTAGGAAAATAATATATTTCATTTACTGATCAGACAGAAAAATCTACAAACAGATCCAACAATGCACCTGTTCTATTTTGATGTCCAAAGGCTGTGCTCTCCACCAGGATTCATTACTGTTCAAACCACAATGAGTGCTACTGAACAAATCATCATTAGTTAGGTATAAGCATCACGAAACAGCAGACAACTGATTAATATTTCAAATTTGTGTAAGGTATGCGGGTGTAAAGAGAAAAAGATTACTCCAAATTGGTAGGGGTGGGAGGTGTCAGTGACATTAGATTAGAATATAAGTTAAATGATATGGTTTCATTCAGGAAGTTATGAGAAAGTGGAATCTTAACCTGAAGTAACTATTGAAGCTGAAACAAGGACACTTAAAAGGCAATTAGATTGGGTTTGAAAGGAAACATATATGGCAATAGGGAAAAGGCAGGGAAATAGGATTAGGGTAGAAAGATTCCAAGTTAATTGTCACTCTCCTAACCTGATGAAGCCCATTATTAGACCATGAAGTCCACATGTTTAAGTTAATTTAATACAGGCTAGGCCAACACTTCCTGCTCTGTTGATTTCACAATCAGCTCATCGTTGATTTTCTTACAGTTCCTCTGTGAAGATGTGAAGTGACAACACTGATTATGTGATCTATGAGTTCTTTGCATCAGACCCACACCTTCAATGGAAAAATCCCCGATCTTAAATTCTCCTTGAGAATTTTAGTTTGTACTTTCGCATCTTTTATATTGTGCTGAGTTAACTATTTAACTCATTAACATTGGGCCCATGGGGTGTGTGCTTTTAGGAAAGTAGAACAGGACAGCCTCAGGGACCAGTGATCATCAGTTTTGCTTTAATTCCATGATAAACGTTGAAAGCGATTAATGGGAGAAAGAAGAAAATTATTTGTACAAAGGTCTAACAAAAAAAAAGTTCACTATGCTTTAGACAATGAATATTATACCTGGCAAAACTACTTGGAGGGATGAAATTTAATTGTGCACAGCAGATTTCCTGGGGAAGACAGTATCATTTTAGAGATTAAAATGGAGGAAATATTAGAGTATGAGAGAAAGTTGGCTAGAAATATAAAAACAAATAATATAATTTCCTGTAGAAATTAAAAAAGTGAAAAAGTTAACACTGTGAATATTGGACCTATAAGAAGCAAGTCTGGGTAATAAAAATGGAAAATAAGGAGATGGCAGATGAATTGAACAGGATTTTTCATTTGTCTTCATTGTAGGAGAATATAAGGAACATCTCAAATCAGGAAATTGAGGGAAGGGAGGAACTTTAAAAAATTACAGTCACTAAGGGAGTGGCACTGAGCAATGTTAGAGCTACGCGGCAATAGGTCCCTGTCACCTGATAGACTTCATCCTTGGGTTTAAAAGACAAAGCTACTGCCATGGCTCACTGACTAACATAGTGGAAAATCAAGCTTCACTACTCCTGAAGTCAGATAAAAGTTAAAGTCTTTTAAAGAAATATGCAAATCCCCAAGCTATCTGATTTTCAGATGTAGCTTGATAGAAGGCATGGATGAGGTTTCAGCACTTAACAACAAATCTCATTTATTATAGTTATTAGATTCTAGCTACAGGTAAACAATTAAATTAAACTAATTAAACTCTACAAGTTAAAATCTGAATCCCTTTTAAACTTCCCCTTAAACACACAGACAGACAAACATAAGCAGCTAAAGAAAAACACATGGGTGGAGGGAAAACTGGGGAGAAATTAGAGTCATGCTTGGTACAAAGTAAGATGGTTGTGGTTATTGAAAATTAATCTCAGTTCCAGTAAGTCTCTGTAGACATTCCTCAGAGTAGTGTCTTCAGGCTCAACCATCTTCAGCTGCCTCATCAATAACCTTCCCTCCAATATTAGATTCGGAAGTCAAGATGTTCACTGATGATTGCACAATGTTCAGAACCATTCACGACTCATACTGAAACAGTCCATGTCCGTATACTGCAAGACCTGGACAATATCCAGGCTCGGGCTGAAAAATAGTAAGTAATATTCACACACCACAAATGCAAGGCAATGACCAAAATGATAGCGGCAGAGTAGGACGCTTCTATTAGAGCTCCTCTGCTTCGCCTGTTCTTTTCGTTTCTTTTTCCTTTCCCTCTTTTTTTCCTTCTTCTCTCCCCTCAGCACAGGAAGCGAATACTGGTGCAGTGGCAGGCACCGATAGCAAGTCCTTGGAGCAGCAAGCCCTGGAGCAGAGCGTGGGCTGCGAGCAGTGAGCCTTGGAGCAGCATCTGGGCTACGGGCCCTGGAACAGCACGAGCATCGAGCTTTGGTGTAGCACTTGGGCTGTGAGCCCTGGAGCAGCATGTGAGCTATGAGCCCCGGTACAGCACGAGCAGCGAGTCCTGGTACAGTATGTGGGAAGCAGCCCCAGAGCAACACATGTGCAGAAGCGAGTCCCAGTTGGAGACTGGCGTGGAGGAGGCAGTCCTAGCATTTACCTTGGAGCAGCTGAGTGTCGGTACAGAGCAGTCTGGGGCTTAGAGCAGAGTGGGGATGCCTGTTGGACTGGGGTCTGGCGCGGGCGGTCAGACCACGTGTGGAAGCTCTTTGCTGAGCTGCTACACTGTAATGTCTATTTGAAATTTCTTATGCTAATGACAACCCTTTAAGGCAGAGAATTGGGATAAAAGGTTCTTTTTCATAATGGCAGCCGGTGACGAGCGGTGTCCCGCAGGGTTCGGTGCTGGGGCCACAGCTGTTCGCATTATATATTAATGATTTGGATGAGGGAACCGGGAGCATTCTAGCGAAGTTTGCCGATGATACGAAGTTAGGTGGACAGGCAGGTAGTACTGAGGAAGTGGGGAGGC
>NC_057713.1:101686279-101696302 GCF_004010195.1 Chiloscyllium plagiosum | reverse complement strand
GTCTTATGGTCTTATGGTCTTATGTTGTTCTATTTTTAACTTATTTTTCAACTCTGTAAGTAATGCAACTACTTTTATTCCTCTATTGTCTCCAAGAATTGTGCCTAGGTACTTGTCCCTAAGATGTCGCCAGAAGTAGGCAGACATTGTAAAAGCTTTTCACTGTACTTCAACAATGACAATAAAAGGACATAGCTCTCCAACAGATTCTAATCATCCTGCCTTGACATTCAATGGCAGTATCATTGCTGAATTTACCCCATTATCAAAATGCTGGGGTTAATATTGTCTGGAAATTGAACTGGATTAACCAATAAAGTCAAGGACTTAAATGCATAGCTCAAAAATGCTGTGAGTGAAACGTGTATTAACTAATGCAAAACTGGCAATGGGTACTGGGGTAGAAGGAAGAAGTTCTTTTGCAAAGGTCTTTTCTTGATACCAGCATGGTTCAATGTCCTGGCAAATTGAATAAGTAGGACTAAAGAGAGGACTTTAAAATAATTAGATGTTGGGAGGGTTTGGAAATGGGGAAAATAAAAGCTTATAAAGAATATAGCAGTATCAAAGGGCAGCTATTTGTATAATGATACCACAGTGGGGCAGGAAACAACAGTGTACAAACTTAGAAAAATGGCAATAAGTAAAATGAAAGTGGGAAAGTTGAGTGAAACAGGGGAAAATAATAAACAAACAAAGCTAATAGTTCATTATTTGGATGCATATAGTCTTTGGACAAAGTCGATGAATTAACAGTGCAAATGAAAGTTGATGGGTATGATTTTATAATTATTCTGAGGGCATGATTACAAGGAGGAGCTGGGAACTAAATATTCAGGAATATGTGACTTTTCAAAAGGATAGACAGGAAGGAAAGAGTGGTGGGGTAGCTTTGTTCGTGCCATCTGAAATAAATACTCTAGCAAGAAATGGTCTTTGATTGGAGATACAGAATAGGGTGGAAGAAAGAAACTGAAGGCATCTGATAAGGTACCACACATTAGGCTACTTATTTAGATAAGAGACTGCAACATTGGGTGCGGTCTCTCAGCATGAATTCTCAATGTCACTCCTCACTCCTCACTCTTCAGGTTAAACCACGACTAATCATCTCCCTCTCATGAGGGAGTAGATTATAACATGGTAGCTCTATGGCAACTTTACCTTTATCTTTTATCAGCATGATTAGAGGATTGGCTAATATATAGAAGACAGGGAGTTAGGATAAGGGGGCATTTTCAGGGTGGCAAACTGTAGCTAGCGGAGTGCCACAGGGATCAGTACCAGGGTGACAATTATTTACAATATATATTAATGGCTTGGATGAAGAAAGTGGATGTTCTGTGGAAAAATTGTAAAGGGTCTGTAGAGGGAAGTAAATAGGCTAAGCAAGTGGGCAAACACTTGGCAGAAAAAATAAAATCTGGAAAAAATTAGAGATTTTACACCTTTGCAGAAATAGTAGAGGAGTTGAATATTATTTAAAACTACAAAAAGGTGGAGCACAGAGTTTTGTGGAGATCAATGTGCATAAATCACAAAAAGCTAGCATACCAATTCAGCATATATTTGGAAAGGAAAGTGGAAAGTTGCTCTCTATTTCAAAGAGAATGTAGCATAAAAATAAGGAAGTCTTCATAAAACTATACAAGGCATTCATTCTACAGTGATTATGTCAGTTTTGGAATATTGTGTACAATTTTGGTCTCCCTCCTAAAGGAAGGATGTTGTGAAACTTGAAAGGTTTCAGAAAAGATTTACAAGGCTGTTGTCAGAGTTGGAGGCTTTGATCTATATAGAGAGGCTGAAAAGGCTGGGGCTGTTTTCCCTGGAGCATCAAAAGCTGAGGGGTGAACTTATAGAGGTTTATAAAATCATGACGGGCATGGATAAGGTAAATAGACAAGATCTTTTCCCTGGGGTGGGGGAGTCCAGAACTAGAGGACATAGGTTTAAGGTGAGAGGGGAAAGATATAAAATGGACTTAAGGAACAACTTAAGTCCCTTAAGTCTTCAAACAGAGGGTGGTGCATGTATGGAATGAGTTGCCAGAGGAAGCAGTGGAGGCTGGCTAGAGAGATATGGGTCAAGTGCTGGAAAATAGGACTAGATTAAATTAAGATATCTGCACAGCATGGACAAGTTGGACTGAAGGATCATTTCCATGCTCAACATCTCTATGACTCTAGGACCACACCTGGATGAATAGTTTTGAGTCCCTTATCTACGGAGAGATATTTTGGAATTGAAGATGGTCAGAGAAGGTTTACTCGGTTGATGCTGGGTATTGAGGGATTAGTTTATGAGATGTTGAGTAGATTAGGCCTGTACCCATTGGCGTTTAGAAGAATAGAGCCAACCTTATTAAACGTATGAGATTATTTAAAGGACTTGACAGGGTATATGCGGAGAGGTTGGTTCCCCTCGTGGGAGAGTTTAGGACCAGAGGTCATAATCTTATAATAATAGGCTGCTTGGTTAGGACAGAGATGAGGAGGAATTTCTTCTCTCAGAGGATAAGGAATGATGGCATTCTTTACCACAGAAGACTGTTGAGGCTGGATCGGTTAGTATACTCAAGGCTGAGATAGATATTTTTAATATCAGGGACTGATGATGGGTAAGGTTATGGTGAAAAGGCAGCAAAAGTGGAGTTGAGGCTAATCAGATCGCCTGGATCTCATTGAATGGTACAGCAGACTCAATGGGCTAAATTTCTGCTCCTCCATCTTATGGTCTTACAGTGTTGCAAATCCTGTCCCAACAGTGAAAAGCATCATTACTCTGTTGCATTAAACTATTTTTGTTGTTCAATGGGCTGCAGACAATTAATATTTGACAGCTCATATTGATGTACAATCTCCAACTTGATTTGATATGGTTTGTAGTATTGGTTTAATCACTTTCTTAGTTTTACTGTCAGATCCCAGTATAGTCAAATTGATTTAAATCAATTACATTTAATGAAGTAAGTGAACCTCTCACACTCTGCAAGGGATCAAACTGGAAAAAGTGCTATACCTCTATGCTGTTGCTATGTTTCAAAAGGAAATGTGGAATTTTGACTGCCACAGACTCTACTATGGGAGAGTTAAATACTCAAAACAGGATTAGCAAAATCTTTAAAGAAACTTGGGATGTAGACAGGGCCTCACTGATTAATTACTGGGCAGCAAATCCAAACCGATTGGATGAGATATACTTTTGATATGATTAGTCTGACAGAACAAGGTGAAGGAGCACACTGCCATTGCATTGATGGAGTATAATTTCCTTGCTTCATTAATGTTAGTGAGAGGTTGACATGAATAATAACTCACATTAGTTATATTGCATAGGGTAACTTTAACTCCTTATCAAATGTTGTTACTGTGGAATATAGGATATTGTTGGTCGGGGGAATTAGAATTGAGAATATTATTTCTGGATCTCTAGCTGATGAAACTTCAGTGTTTGTCTGTACAATTACTGCACAAGGACACAGTGTACCTGGCCAGAATTTGCCTGTTAAAATGGTTTCTCGTGCACCTATCAAATCCACCTATTCAGAGATGTTATTACTCACCTCTGGAGCAAGTGGAACTTTAAGCCATGCCACCTTGTTCAGAGATAGGGACATCACCATTGCTCAGCAAGAACCTTCTAAGATTTTGACGTTTTTTTTAAATTGAAGAAAATGTAAAATATCTGAAAAGAGTTAACAAACAAATTAGTCCTACTCAATCTTGTAAATATTTCAAACTAACCTATCCAGATATGTTGTGGGCCCTTTCCAGTACAGGTGGGATATGAACCCAGACCTCCGATGCAAAGAAATCTTTTCTGATAAATGTGTTCAAAGATATAATTATACACCTCTGGAACAAGTGGAACTTGAACCTGGGTCTTCTAGATCAGAGGCCAGAACACTACCACTGTTCCACAAGAGCCCTCCCAATGCAAGGTTTTGACTGTTAATAGCTAATTTTACTGTGACCGCATCATCAGGATTCAGTGTCTTGATTAAGCCAACCTACTGGTAGTGAACACTGACTGGCAAAGGTGACAGTCAAAGTTGGGTCTGAAATTTTTTTTAAACTTTATTTGCAGTTACCAGAATATTAAGTTCACTGTATTAGTGTCAAGTATAACAGCCTGCACCACTCTACCGTGTGGATTGGATCAGATTCTCATTAACTCTGGGTTTTATAAAGTGTTTAAACTGTTGAAGAATTGTGACAAGGGAGAGACTATTTACATTGGTTAAAGATTCAATGACAAGAGATCATCAATTTAAAATGATCCCAGTGACAGTAAGGTGAGGAGATATGTCCTTACACAGTTTCTAGAATATGGATTGTGTTAAGACAGAATATGGTTGCGACCTTGCAATTCTTGTGTGTTGCTCTGTGTCTGAGGTAGCAGTTAAAGAGAACAGAACAACTTCTATTTATTTTTATTAATCTCCCTTTTGAATGGATCTAGTGTTTATTTCTGTACTTTTCCTCTCCAAGGCATTGCTTGTTAGTCTAGCAGGTAATTGGTTTGGTTATGGTTAACACAACAATTAAATATTTGGAACTTCAAGTTAAAATCTCCTGTTTTGAAACAAACACACAAAACTGGTCACAGCAGTCATTTTCAACCTTGAGCTGAAGTGTTCAACATAAACACTTCTTTGAAATAGCAATGCCTTGGATAAGTCTTCTAATTTAAGAGGGAAGTCAGGAGGGAAAAAAGGGGACATGGGATAGCTTTAGCAATTAGGGTTAAGGAGAATCCAAAGGATTTTTACAAATACATGAAGGACAAAAGGGCAACTAGGGAGAGAATAGACCCCCTCAAAGATCAGCAAGGCAGCCTTTGTGTGGAGCCACAGGAGATGGGAGAGTTACTAAACGAGTATTTTGCATCAGTGTTTACTGTGGAAAAAGACATGGAAGATACAGAATGTAAGGAAATCGATGGTGACATCTGTAAAATGTCCATATTACAGAAGAGGAAGTGCTGGATGTCTTGAACCACATAAAAGTGGATAAATCCCCAGGACCTCATCAGGTGTACCCTAGAACTCTGTGGGAAGCTAGGGAAGTGATTGCCGGGCCTCTTACTGAGATATTTGTAATATTGATAGTCACAGGTGAGGTGCCAGAAGACTGGAGTTTGGCTGATGTGATGCCACTATTTAAAAAAGATGGTAAGGACAAGCCAGTGAACTATAGACCAGTAAGCCTCACGTCGGTGGTGGGCAAGTTGTTGGAGGGAATCCTGAGGGATGGGATGTACATGTATTTGGAAAGGCATGGACTGATTAGGGATAGTCAACATGACTGTGCATGGGAAATCATGTCTAACAAATTTGATTGAGCTTTTTGAAAAAGTAACAAAGTGGATTGATGAGGGCAGAGTGTTAGATGTGATCTATATGGACTTCAGTAATGCGTTCGACAAGGTTCCCCATGGGAGACTGATTAGCAAGGTTAGATCTCATGGAATACAGGGAGAACTAGCCATTTGGATACAGAAGTGGCTGAAAAGGTAGAAGACAGAGGGTGGTTGTAGAGGGTTGTTTTTCAGACTAGTGGCCTGTGACCAGTGGAGTGCCACAAGAATTGGTGCTGGGTCCACTACTTTTCATTATTTATATAAATGATTTGGATATGAACATATGAGGTACAGTTAATAAGTTTGCAGATGACACTAAAATTGGAGATGTAGGTTATCTTGGATTACAACAGGATTTTGATGAGATGAGCCAATGGGCTGAGGAGTGGCAGATGAAGTATAATTTAGATAAATGCGAGGTGCTGTATTTTGGGAAAACAAATCTTGGCAGGACTTATACACTTAATGGTGAGGTCCTAAGGGGTGCTGCTGAACAAAGAGATGTTGGAGTGTAGGTTTCATAGCTCGTTGAAAGTGGAGTCACAGGTAAATAGGATAGTGAAGGCGTTTGGTATGATTTCCTTTATTGGTCAGAGTATTGAGTACAGGAGTTGGGAGGCCATGTTGAGGCTGTACAGGACTTTGGTTAGGCAACGTTTGTAATATTGTGTGCAATTCTGGGCTGCTTCCTATCGGAAAGATGTTGTGAAACTTGAAAGGGTTCAGAAAAGATTTACAATGATGTTCCCAGGGTTGGAGATTTGAGCTAAAGGGAGAGGTTAAAGAGGCGAGGGCTGTTTTCCCTGGTGCATCGGAGGCTGAGCGATGACCTTATAGAGCTTTATAAAATCATGACGGGCATGGATAGGGTAAATAGACAAGGTCTTCTCCCTGGGGTGCGGGAGCCTAGAGCTCGAGGGCATAGGTTTAGGGTGAGAGGGAAAAGATATAAAAATGACCTAAGGGGCAATGTTTTCACTCAGAGGATGGTGCGTGTGTGGAATGGGCTATCAGAGGAAGTGGTGGAAGGAGTACAATTGCAACATTTAAAAGGCATCTGGATGGGTATATGAATAGGTAGGGTTTGGATGGGTCCAGTGCTGGCAAGTGGGACTAGATTGGGTTGGGACATCTGGTCGGCATGGATGAATTAGACTGAAGGGTCTGTTTCCATGCTGTACATCTCTCTGACGCTATAACTTGGTTGTGTTCTAAATACCACTTATTTGTTTTGTAACATCATTTATCAACAGAAGCTTACTGTTTCTGGTCTACAAACTCTAATTTGTATAGTTCTAATAGAAACACTAAATGGGCAGTATTATTATCAGACTTAGAAAAGCTTCTTGTATTTCTATAATTCATTTAATGTTCTTATGACATCCCAAAATATTTCACAGACTATGATGAGTTCATTTTGAAGTATAGTAACTATTGATGGAAAACAATTTGTAACCAAATTCCTACAAATTGCTGTGAAGTAAGTGACAATATAGTTGACATTGGTTCAGCGTTAAATATTAGCTCAGACATTGGGCAGAACCTTCTTAGTCTTATTTGAAGTAGCAGCCATGGGAGCTTTTATGTCTAGTTTAAAGGACAGACAAGGCGTTGGTTTAATATTTCACCAGAAAGCAGGCACTCTGTCAGTCATGATGAAACATTCAAATCTCCAGAGCGGGGCTTGAACTTACCAGTGTTCAAATTCACAGTTGAAGTGCTGTCCAGTGAACGACAGTTGATATTTGGTTATACTCTATTTATTGAATTTACCTTTTTCCAATTGCTTGCAATAGTTCACTGCTAAAATATGTTCACAGTGTTAATCACTGCACATCTAATTTCCCATTTAAATCTAACAAATGTAGGCTCTTTGTTTGATCTCAAAGAACATTAGAAGCATGCGTGATTTGTATTGTTTCTGAGTGCATTTAATTGTTAAATGTATGGTCAAATAGACTAGTAAAATTTACAAAGGAAGTTTTTTTTTAATCTTGTGCTTTTCTGAGATCTGATCCAATCATAGGATTTGTTAGATAAGTAGTAATGGGTTTATTACGATTTAATTACATTTCTTCAAAATAGCTGCAATTTATTTTGAATAAACAAAGGACCTTTTAGAGGTTTATAAAATCATGATGGGCATGGATAAAGTGAATAGCCAAGATCTTTTTCCTCTGGTGGGGGTTTCTAAAACTAGAGGGCATAGGTTTAAGGTGAGAGGTGAAAGATTTAAAAAGGACCTGAGGGGTAAATTTTTCACGCAGAGGATGCTGCATATATGGAACTAGCTGCCAAAGGAAGTTGTGGAGGCTGGTACAATTACAGCATTTAAAAGGCATCTGGATGGGCATATGAAGAGGATGGGTTTATAGGGTTGTGGGCCAAATGCTGGCAAGTAGGACTAGGTCAGATTGAGATATCTGGTCTGCACAGTTGGGTTGGATGGAAGGGTCTGACTATGTCAGATGTTGGGTGGAGTGTATCTGAAATAACTCCACAAAGGTCAGTATCACATCACCAAGTCACATGCATTTACACATGTATAGTATTGACACTGGTTTGGCTTCCTCAGAGTGAACAGAACTTTTGACACTCCTGTTTATGCCAACAGACAGGCTCCCTGATTGGACCAGATTAACAATCCCAATCAGGGAACTCATATTCTATAAGGTCCACCTGGTTGACCTTGTCACAATCACTACAATATCCAGTGTATGCCATTCTGGAGAATGTGTGCTGAATAAGTTGATGAACAATAAGGCAAACTGGGTTTGTGTTCAAATGGTCAAACAGGTGGCAATTCTCTTACGTCATGCAGATGGCATCATTGGTATTACATAAGGAGCTCTAGTGATCTTGTTCACCATTTGACAAATGTCCTTATCACACATTTCCAAAGATATCCCAATGTCAAATCTGAAGCAGCCAAAGGGGCACTCCGTGCAAAGGTTATCTGTGAAGTATGTTAGAAATAAGTCACACTCCTGTTGTCAAGGTATCAATTATCTTAAAATGGAGTCCATCAGGATTGTGGAGAAATCAATTGAGTTTGCTATGTTGGAGAGGTTACTGTATAGGCTCCTGACATTGACAGCCAGAGATGTAATCGGGTTAATTTGCTGTCTGACTCACACAGGAAGCACACTTTCATTGCACTGTGTTTTGTTTTCCTGACAGATAATTTGTAAAGGATCTGAGAAATTCTAAGTGTACTGGCGACAAAGGTTCCCAAGTATCTGTCACTAATCAGTAAGGCATGGCCTCATCATGTGATAAAGACATCAATGGTTCTGTAAAACTACTCATGTGTGAACACAAGATTGGACAACCCATAGCTGCTTGCGATTCAATCAGTAGGAAATCGCTTGAAGGACATTTGGGCTAATCTGCCAACTGAAAGAAAAACTTATTAACTCTTGTTTCCCTTTTGACTGTACAGCTGAAGGCTCCTCACTTAAAACAAAATGCTGGGGTTTTGATTTACACTTTGACATATTAATCCCCTAGGTTTTGTTGCCATGGAGATGCAGCACTGTGATGTCTAGTAGCTAGGGTGAAAGGTCTTCTTGTTCAAATGAACAACTCATTAACATACATCAAGGAAGAGCTAGTGCTCAATGTCATGAAATTCAACATGAAATAATTACCTGCTGCAAGAGAACCCACTGAAAGGTGCTTTATAAAGAGAATACCGTGTGCTTAGACAGTCAAAGGCATATATTCCAATTTAACAAAACATTATTTTGGGGCAAATGATTTGGAAATTTTGGTTAAAGTTCTGAAAAGTATGTTCCTTTGATAATTAACAGTTTATTTTCTTGGTTGTTAGGATTACAAAGGACAGTCTTGACCTTCACTTTCCCTCCTATGAGAAAGTGTAAACTCAGTTTCTCGATAGCTATTGATATCGGTCTGTATGTCGGACAAGTGCACTTAGCATTTCTACAGCATTGGAACTTCTTCCCATTTCAGAATGGTTAGAACACATCTCCCACTTTGATGCCTAATCCTGATACAACAATGTGGGAACATTCAAAATCAAGGCCATTGTGCCAGATTAATCAAAGTCAACCTTGTGTTTAGAATGTGCAAACCAACCACTCTGTCCAAGTGCCTCCCGCAACACCCAAAAAGATGGTTTCAAGAAAGATATCTGAGAAAATTTTGCTAATGGTTTAGGAAAGTAGCTACCTTTTAAGTAGGAGATTTTGCACCAAAGATAATGAGGACAGTGCAGACCCTTGGAATATCGGAACTGTGGCATTTCCTGATGTTTGTGACTTATCCAGATCTTAGTATGCAGGAGAGAATTTCAAAGTTTGGAGATGATGCAAAATTTTGGAAGACTGTAAACTGTGAGGTAGAAAGTTTAGAACTTCAAAAAGCAAGTTGGACAAGTGGGAGGTAATGTAGATTTTCTAACTCAGTATGTAGATTGGCCGACCAGAGGGGAGGCCATATTGGATTTGGTACTCGGGAATGAACCGGGACAAGTGATGGGCTTGTTAGTGGGTGACCACAATTCTGTGACTTTCACCTTGGTTATGGAGAGAGATAGGTGCGTGCAACAGGGTAGGTTTTACAATTGGGGGAAGGGTAATTACGATGCTGTAAGACAGGATCTGAGGAGCATAAGTTGGGAGCATAGGCTGTCAG
>NC_057713.1:101670085-101683880 GCF_004010195.1 Chiloscyllium plagiosum | reverse complement strand
GGGGCATAAATTTAAGGTGAAGGGTGGAAGGTATAGGGGAGATGTCAGGGGTAGGTTCTTAACCCAGAGTGGTGGGGGCATGGAATGCGCTGCCTGTGGGAGTGGTAGAGTCAGAATCTTTGGTGACCTTTAAGCGGCAATTGGATAGGTACATGGATGTGCTTAAGCTAGGACAAATGTTCGGCACAACATCGTGGGCCGAAGGGCCTGTTCTGTGCTGTATTGTTCTATGTTCTATGTTCTATGTTGTTCTATGTTCTATGTAATGCATTTTGGTAAAAAGAATATGGAGGGACAGTACAAAATAACAGACTCTATTTTACAGGGTATGCAGGAGCAGAGAAGTTGGATGTTTCTGTAAATACATTGATAGAGAGAGCTTTTAATGAAGCATACTGTATTTGAGTGTTCATAAAAAGGTGCACTAAGTACAAGAGCAAGGGGATTAATGAACTTATGTGAACACTGATTAGATTTCAAATGTTATAGTGTTATAGGAAGGATATGAATGTATTGGAGATTGTATGGAAAAGGTTTTTGGTTAGCTCCAGGAATGAGACATTACAGTTATGAAGATAGATTTGCAAAGTTGGGACTGTTTCCCCCGGAAAGGAAAAGGCAAGAGGACATTTCATAGATGTTTTCAAACTCATGAGGCGGATGGATAGGACAAAACTGTTCCAACTCAAATAGGTGGATTCACAAACCAAGCTAATGTTTCTGGGACATTGTCCAAGGATTACACTTAGGTTGTTGACAGGCAATTACTTCTGAACTATAACTGTTCTTCAAGATAGTGTCGTCGGGCCCAATCATCTTCAACTGCTTTGTCCATGACTTTCCCTCCATCATAAGGTGAAAGATGGAGATGTTCATTTTGTGATGATTGCACAATGTTTGTGACTTCTCAAATACTGAAGCAATCCATGTCCAAATGCAGCAAGACTTGGACAGTAGCCTGGTTTGACCTGACAAATGGTAAGTAAAGTTTGCAACACAGAAGCATCAGGCAATGACCATCTTCAATAGGAGACAATCTAACCATCACCCCTTGACATTCAATGGCTTTACCATCACAGAATCTCCCACTATGAACATCCTGGAGGCTTACCATTGTCCAGAAACTCACTGGATTAGACATGTGAGTACTGTGGCTACAAGAGCAGGTCAAAGGCTAGAAATCCTGCAGCAAGTAACACACCTCCTGCCTCCCCAAAGCTTGTCCACCATCTGCAAGGCACAAGTCAGGACTGTGATAGAATACTCCTCATTTCTTGGATGAGTGTAATTCCAATAACACTCAAGAAGCTTGATATCATTCTGCACAAAGCAGCCCACTTGACTGGCACCACATCCACAAATGTTCACTTCCTCTACCACTGACACTCTATAGCAGTAGTATGCACCATCTAAAAGACACATTATAGAAGTTCACCCAGGCTCCTTAGACAGTACCTTCCAAAACCAAGGGCAGCAGATGTAATGGAAACCCATAACGTGCCAACTCTCCTTCAAGTCTCACCATCCTGACTTGGAAATATATTGCTGTTCCTTCAGTATTTATAGGTCAAAATCATAAAAGTCAATCCTTAATGATGATATAGGCCTACCTAAGGGAAAAGAACTGCAGCAGCTTAAGAAATCAGCTCAACACATCAAGGGCAACTAAGGGAAAGGTAATAAGTTGTTGGTCTAGCCGACAGCCCCCACATCCCATGAGTAAATAACAAAATGAAGGTACCCCAAGTGTGTACTGAACATCAACAACCTCTACTAATTATAACTACACCTCAGGTCCCAGTTCCATGACAGTGATATTCACGACAGAGATTCTAACACTTATGTTCATTAGCTAATAAGTATATAGTTAACCATTTAATCAATAGACATGCATTAAAATCCCACCATGGTATCTGTTGGAATTAAAATTTAATTAATTAAACAAACTAGTATCAGTGATGACACATTTTCAATTGTCATATAAACCATTATCATTTTCTGTACTGTAGATTTCTATGACAGGTAAAGGCCCTTCAGTCCATTGAGTCTGTACCAGTCAAAAACAACCAGCTAACTGTTCTAATCCCATTTTCCAATACTTTGCCTGTAGCCTTGTATGTTCTTGCATCACAAGTGTATACCTAAATATTATGACAAATGATATGAGGGTTTCTACCTGATCACCCTTACAAGCAGTGAGTCCCAGATTCCCACCAACCTCTCTGAGTGAAAAAGATTTTCCTCACATCTCCTCGAAATCTCCTTCACCTTATCTTAAATCTATGACCCCGGTCATTGATCCCTCCATCAAGAAGAAATGTTTCTTCACCTCTATCCTGTCTATGTCACTCATAATTTTATACATCTTAATCGTGTCCTCCTTCAGTCTCCTCTGCTTCATGGAAAACAATCCTAGTCTATCACATCTTTCTTCATACCTGAAACTTTTCAGCTCAGGCAACATCCTTGTAAATCCCCTCTGTACCCTCTCCAGTTCAATCATATTCCCCCTAGAATATGGATTCCTAATTCACCTTGCTGAAGCCAAAGTAAACTAAGTTGAATGCCTTGCCCTCATCTATACATCTGGTTAGCTCTTTGAAAAATTCTATCAATTTGTCAGACATGATAACTTGTGTGAGGGCACCAATTGGTCATAAACTCTGTAGCAATGAAACTTCCTGACCCATAGATGAGTTAACCCTCTTTATGCCATGATCATTTATCAACCCTTTTCTGTGTGTATTTTCCATTGCCTGAACTTGATATAGAACCATCCCCTTCACAAAAGCATACTGATCAATTTCTTCCTCTCCACAGTACTCTTGCACTGATACTTAACCACTTGTCCAGTTTTATTACCTAAAATTAAGCTCAGACCTGATCTGCTTACATGTGACTTTGTACCCACGTCAATATAATTGACTCTTAATGCCTTCTGAAATAGTCTACCATGCCAATCAATCATATCAAACTGCTGGAAAAATGTCATTGGAGAATGAATATGGATGGACCTGGTATTGGCTTAGGCCTTGGAAACAATAATGGCACACCCACCCATGTTGACCCAAAAAGGACTTCCTTACTAACAGCTAGAGGCTTATGCCAAGATTAGAAGAGTGCTCCCATACATTAAAGCAACAGACTGGCAATTATGCCACAGAATCATACTTGACAGATAATGTTCCAGAGACCACTATCATCATTCCCAGGTATTTCCTCAGGAAGGACAGACCCAACAGAGCTAACAGCACAGTGATATATAGTTAACAGGGAACTCCTGGGGAGTTTGCAACATTAATTCCCCAGATTCTATTTCATCTTATGGTACAAATTCAACTATGGATAAGGAAATCTTTCCATGGTTACCATCTACGTGCCCTTTTCCACAATCAGACAATGAATCAATATATGAGTAATTCTCTGCCCCTTTCTCATTTACTGAAATAGAATTAGTTGGAACTTAGGTCAGGACTGCCTGGTTCCTTGGAACCCCTGCAATTTAGACATCTTCATGGAATCTGCACTTAGTGAAAATCTGGGCTACTATTTTCAGACAAGATATTAATCCAAGGGTGCCTCTTGGGTGAATGTAAAAGATCCCACAGCACTGTTTAAAGAAGAGCAGGAGCAATTATCACTGGTGTCCTAATCAATATTTATTGATTAAAACAGATAATCTGGTCACTACTTCACTGCTTGCTGTGTGGAGCTTTGTTGGAGCTGGCTGTGTGCAAATTGGCTGTTGCATCTCCTACATTTCAACTGAAACTACAATGCTAAAGTAATTTCATTTGCTGTAGAATCCTTTAGGACATCCAGAGGTGGAGAAAGGTGCTATAGAAATGCAAGTTTCCCTTTTTTTCCTTAATTTGGATCATGGTTCTATATCAAGTTTAGGCAATGGGAAATACAAACAGAAAATGATTATGGCATAAAGAGGGTTAACTCATCTCTGGGTCAGGAAGTTTCATTGCTACAGAGTTTATGACCAATTGGTGCCCTCACACAGAGAAACGTGACTGCTTTGACTCTCTGCTGAAAGCTCACTTACTCTGCTCTGATTCCATTTCCTATCTTCTAATGAGCTCTTCCACATGATTAAACCAATTTTCTCCACTTGCTGTCATATGATGGGCTCATGCCACTTAGCATGGCTAGACCTTTGATCACAAGACAAATTCTTTCAGCTGAACATAAAACTCCCCTGGCTGCATTTAACACTTACGCACTGGAACATTCCTAAATGGGAAACATTTCTTTTCACTTTTTAAAGCTAATTCCTTGGCCAATATATTCTTCATTTCTTCACTTTTTAATTCCTCCATGTGCTTCAGCCCATTTGGCTACAGTAATGAGTAGACTACTTGATTGTCAGTGCTACCCTTTAGCCACAGTTACCACCTCCAAAAACTTTGGCCAGGTCTCCTGGATGGAAATTGGGTAGGGTGTTGGAATTCTGTCTACTTCCCTAACTCTAAGCAAGGAACACAGACCAATTACTCATCATCGTCTCTTCAAGGTGATGTGACACTTCTCATGACTTTGCTATTGAGAGAATGAAATATTATGTTGTGATTGGACAAGCATATGGACGTACATGAAATAGTGTAGGTTAGATAGGCTTCACATTGGTATGACAGGTCGGCGCAACATCGAGG
Source organism: Chiloscyllium plagiosum (assembly GCF_004010195.1). NCBI lineage: Eukaryota > Metazoa > Chordata > Chondrichthyes > Orectolobiformes > Hemiscylliidae > Chiloscyllium > Chiloscyllium plagiosum. The sequence goes on along the minus strand of NC_057713.1, from coordinate 101,679,219 downwards.
GCCGAAGGGCCTGTACTGCGCTGTAATGTTCTATGTTCTATGTTCTGTATGTGATTAAGGTGTACAACGTAGTTATTATTACCACTATCTTAAAATAAAGGCAGGGGAATCTGGTCAGTTCTATGAAGGTAATATATTTTAAAAAGGTCAGAAAGTAATTTAGAACAGTGATCTAAGTCCATAATTTCCAAGAATTTGTGTCATCCACTCAAATGCCTGGCGGGCCCTTGTAGCATTAATGGACAGAATATTTATACTGCTGAGTTTACAATAGACCAGAGGCCATTTGCTTTAGACTTCAGTTTGGAAGAAACAGAAGTTTATTTCAGAGAGAGAGAAGTCTCCTTCTAGCAGGTGGATCAAGTAGTCAAATTCACTAGTCGCTCTTTTCAAAGTAGTTTCAGTTTGTTCATATGGAAAAGAGATTAAGACATCACAAGTGAAAACTGTTCACACCAGTGTACTTGTAAAAGACTTATAAGACTTGCACAGCAATCCAATGAAAATAAACTAGGAAGAGTCAATTAATATATGAAATGACAGAATTGAAAAAGGAGCGATATTGTCTCTGGGATTGAGTTTTGTAAAAGGATATAATGTTAGGAACAGGTTGAAACAGTTAAGCTATGTTTATTTTCCTTTCCCCTTTGTTTAATAAAATTACGTTTTGCTGTTAAGAAATAACTTGAACTTTGTGTGTGTGTATTTTGAAATACTAACTATCACAGAAGCTAAATGCAAAAATAAAACATGATCAATCAAGCCAGGCTTCATTCTGGAATCAGACCTGCTCAGTAATACCATCAACTGATCATAACAGATCAATAAACCCTTTGTTCTGAAGTCACATTCTTCTAACATTAGTACTGACTAGGCAGTAATCTTCACTGTTAGTCTGGAAACCACCTACAGCAGTCATATTCTCACATCATGCACCCTCCATAACCAACCCCTATGCACTCTGACCAAAATGGCCCCTGATCTGGTATTGCATTGATTTTAACATCCCTGTCCCTTGTGTTCAGATGTCTGCATCACCGCACCTTCACTAGCTCAATAATTTCATCCAGTCTTGTAGATATTTGTGCTGCTCCAACTCCAGCATCTTAAACTCTCTCCTTCCACCAGTAGCAGATATGCCTTCAAGTGCCAAGACTCTAAGCTCTAGAATTCCCTCCCTAAACCTTTATCCTGCCGCCTATCTCTCCAATTTTAAGAAGCTCCTTAAAATCTACCCCTGCTGATCAAGCCTTTGTCTTAACAATTAATGCAAGTTTGTCCAGCATATCATGGAGTAAACAGTTCATAGAACCTGACTAATGCTGAAGAGAGAAACAGGTTGCTGATGTCTTACATCTTGCACTCAGCAGGACAAACGTAAAAGTGACAAACTTCTGATGTTACATGAGAAAAAGGGTTAGTTGGCAAGTTAAATAATTAGTTGAGGCAGAACGGCATGGGGAAAGCAATACATGGAGCACTGGAGTCTTCCCAGGCTCCCACGTAATTCAAATAAGGTAGAAGGCTGGAACATTATCCTTTTGTTTATAGAGAACCAGTCCCTGCCTTTGAACATATGTTGCTTCAAGCAAACAAAAATGAGCCATGTTGAGCTCAACTGATTAACAACCAATTTAAGATAACATTGCTATTAGCACAAACAGGACTGTTCAGTAAGTGTTGTCTAATTTGCCACCTGTGTATATTTTAATCATTGTGTGCCTGTCCTGTGCAGAAATACTTTCTTTTCTCCTACTCTATACTTGTCTGATTCAAGAACAATAATTGCTGCCTCGCCAGAAATATCCACATTTATGAACAAACTTTTAAAAATTAAATGAATGAGGATACAGAAATTATTTCTAAAAATCTTGAATATTAAAAACAAACATTCTTCAGCATGAATTCCCTTTATCATGTAATTTTTAAAATTAACAACTAGGACCTAAAGGTAAAGGATTTTAAATTAATCTCTCCAACTGTTGGATCAGTAACTGAGGCTAATGATAGGGAAGATGATTGATCTGATGAGGGATAACTAAGGAAAGGACCAAGGAAGCATTTATCACTGATTTTACCTGTGTAGCAACCTTTAACACAGCTCTTTTTCCCTGGTTACATAACCCACACCTGCTAGATAATCTACAAGCCTGCCTGTAACTTGATAACATATACCTGGTTGTTATAAGTGCAAAGTCAAGGATTTTGTTTTATTAATGTTCTGGGTCAAACTCCTGGAACTTCCTCCCTAGCAGCTTTGTGGGTGTATCTATACCCAAGGATTTCAATGGTTCAAGAAGGCAGTTCACTATCACCACCTTCTCAAGCGTGATAATTGCTGGAGGAAACAGAAACACTCATACTTATGAACAATTTTTTTAATGAAACAAATGAGATGCAGATATTATTTCTGGAAAGTTTAAATATTCAAAACAGAAACATTTTTCACACATTTCTCTCTTTATTACATAATTGTTATTAGAGTCAGTTCCAGTCAGATATAGCATGTAGGACAAGGACAGCCTCCTCTCAGTTAACCAGGGATCATTTGGTTTGATGCAGGCATGATGCAGGCAAGCTGTGTCGATGTTTTTTGGATTCTTAACTTCAATCAGAATCCCAGTGCCAGAGTCCATTAAAGAACATGCAAACCCGAGCAGCTCGCTGCTCCCATTCAACAGTCTCAAAATGTCTAGACGATGACTTCACCATTTCACTTCAAGGATAAACCCTGTGAAAACAGGCAAAGGACATGGAAATCTATCGCAGTGATGTACTTCAAACTGTAAACTTTATAATCCTGATTACAATCCACATTCTACTATTTAACTGAGATTATGGTGTCTGTGTCTGTAATGTTCCAGCACTTGCTGCTGTGCAACTCTGAATTGTTACTTTCAGCACCTCTGTAAGTCTGATGAGTGTGGCAGTCATTCAGCAGCTCAGTTTCTTGTTAACGACTAGTACTGAAGTTAGCTTTCAATTCCCAGTTTATTATTATTGGAAATCTGAGCTCAGAGTGCTGATAGCCACATGCCCATACTATTTTCAGTATTTACATGCAGACATATTTTCTGAAGCAGTTTGTGAGAGTTTGAAAGCTGGATTTGACCTTTGATCTATTAACAAGATATTTTTGCTGAACCTGGGCTTATGGAAGCTATTCCTGTATTAACAAATCCAAGGTCACAAGTTCAATCCAATTCTGTTACTATACAAAACTTGTTTTGTTAATCTGAACAAAAAATGGAAAAGTGATGCTCCTCAGTGAACTAAACGTACCAGTTGAGGATAATATACCATTCCACTTCCACACTACCTTCTTGATGCTTAATGAAAATGGGTAATATATGTAGACTTTCCAATGCCACCCAATCCCAAGAACAAAGAAATAGAAAAAGACTGGAACAGAGGGAGAAGTGAGCTGTCTTGTAGTGCATACCCCATACAACCGAGCACTGCTCAATAGATCTGTGGGCAAACTTGAAGGATTTATGTGTCATCTAAAATTAACAGCCAGTAAAATGAACCAAGATTGAATTCCCAGCCTGTATTGACAGCTATTAGACTCCAACTTCAGTCTGATTTTGACCAATTGAAATTTGCATTTACTTCATTTACAAACACAATATAAATAATTCCATTTTCTGCAGTATTCGATCAAGTCCTGCTTTCTGGATTGATGCTGGATAACTGCATCATGCTGACACACAGTTCCAAGTTTCATTTTATCCTTGTTACATGATCAAATAAACAGTTGTTTTAATCTGGATTGAAATTGAAATTAAGGGCAAGATTAGTTTGCATAGAGACTGCATCAACCAGATCATCCTCCTTTATCACTGACTGCTGCCCTGCCTGCTCTCCAATTTTCTATCCTGGATAAATCTGTACTCATCCAAAACCCTGCTACCCACAACTTGATTTATACCAAGTCCTGTAAAACCAGTACTCTCACTTTCAAATCCCTCCAAATGTTCACCCCTCCCTAACTCTAATTTCCCCCAGCTAAAAGCCTGCACGATTTCCAAGTTCCTCTCATTCAGGCCTCCTGAGTATGCCCAGTTTTCACTTCTGTACAACTGGCAGACTTGTCTTCAACTGCTCGGACTCTAAGCTCTGGAGCCCTTTCCCTTTAACCTCCAGGGCATCTACTTCTCTCTTGTCCATTAAAATTCTCCTTAAAAATCTACCTCTTCAACCAAACTTTTGACCATTTGTCTTAATGTATCCTTATGTGATTGGGACTCAAGCTTGATTGATAAATCTCTTGGGATCTTTGAAAGGTGCTATATAAATGCAAATTGCTAGTGTAATGCTGTTTCACATTTTGAATCAGCTTTGGAGGTTAAATGACCTCCTCTTGTTCCTATGTTTGATGTAGTTATTTTCCAAGGATGATGTAAGAGGCATTTGGGGTAGAACACAGTCAGCTTTCTGGAGAGCTTGTGTCCTTAGCTACCTCTGGACACCATTGCTAGGAAATTGAGCCAAGAGATCACTCTTTCTTCACATTTGTGTATGAATATTGGATTTGTTCTTGTTATGAAGGAACTATCACTGTCCCAACCCTTTGTGGAAGTAATGAGCAAGTTTGACAAAGAATTCTAACAGATTTGTCAAGCATGACCTCCCCTTGATGGAGCTGTACTGACTCAACCCAATTTTACCATGCCCTCCCTGACTACTAGTACTTCCACAATATCCTCAGCTATCTCCTTCAGAACCTGGTGCATTCTGTGTGGGTGATTGATCCACCCTTTCAGCTTCTCCAGCACTTTCACCTTAGAGATGGTTGCTACATTCACTTCTGCCCCGACTCTCTTGAAGTTTTGGTATGCTACTGGTATTTTCCACTGTGAAGACTGATGCAAAATACGTATTCAATTCCACTGCCATCTCTTTATTTCCCATTACTAGTTCTCCAGCCTCATTTTCCAGCAGTCCAATGTCCACTCTTGCCTTTCTCTTAACTTTAATGTATGTAAAAATCTCTTGCAATCTTTTATATTACTAGTTAGCTTAACTTCACATTTCATTTTCTCCTTTCTCATTCTTTTTTAGTTGTTCTCTGCTGTTTTTTACAGGCTTCCCAATCCTTTTGGGACCAACTTGTGGTAGAACCCACTAGGGAACAGACAGTTCTGGATTTGATGATGTGTAATGAGACAGACTTGATCAGGGAGCTTAAGGCAAAGGACCCTATGCTTTTTCTTTTTCTTTTCTGCTGTCCTTGGTTTCCCTTATCAGCCATGGTTGCGTCATTTTCCCCTTACTATGATTCTGCTTCCTTAGGATGAATTTTTGCTGTGCCTCCTGTATTACCCTCAGATATTCCTACCATTGCTACTCCACTGTCTTCCCTGTTAGACTCCCCTTCTAATCAACTCTGGCTAGCTCCTCTCTCATGTGTTTATAATTACCTTTTCTCAATTGCAATACTGTTACATCTGATTCCAGCTTTTCCCTCTTAAAACTGCAGGGTCAATTCTCTCATATTGTGGTCACTGCCCCCTCAGGGTTCTTCACCTTAAGCTCCCTAATCAAGTCTGCTTCATTACACATCAAATACAGAACTGTCTGTTCCCCAGTGGGTTCTGCCACAAGCTGCTCCAAAACCCATCACTTGACATTCCAAAAATTCTGTTTTGTTGGAATCTGCCACCAACCTGATCTCCCCAGTCCACTTGCATATTGAAGTCCTCCATGATTATTATATTCTTACATGTCTTTTCTATCTCCTGATTTATTTTATTCCCATACCTTGACTACTGCCAGAAGGCCTGTACTTAACTCCCATCAGTATCTTCTTCCTTCTTGCAGTTCCTCAACTCTACCTACACAGATTCTTGCAACTCTATATCAATTCTTGATATCAATTTAATCTCATTTCTTACTAACAAGGCAACCCTGCCACCTGCCTGTCCTTTCACTAGGACGTGTATCCCAGCCCTGATCCCCATGCAGCTATGTCTCAGTGATACCCACAACATCATACCTGCCAATTTAAATCTGTGCTACAAACTAATTTACCTTGTTTTGTACACTGCAAGCATTTCAGTACAACACTCGCAATCCTGCATTGACTGCTCCCCTTGTTGTCCCCTTATCTGCTGTGCCTGAAGTTAGATTCCTGACCCTTTCCATACTCTCTGCCTTTTTACTTGTTCTGGAAGCTTAAATAATCTCTCCTGACCCCTCTCCTTACTTTAACTCTTTCTGTAATATATTAAGCAACTGAACCCAATCCCCCCCCACTATTTGGTTTCAAAGTCTATGCACAGCCCTAGTTACGCAGTTTGCCAGGGCTCTGGTCCCAGCATGACTCAGATGGAGCCCATCCCATTGGAACAGTTCCCTCCGTCCCCAGTACTGGTACCAATGCCTCGTGGATTCAAACAGTTTCTCCCGTACTAATCTTTGAGCCATGTATTTACCTTTATAGTCTTGTTGATCCAGTGCCAATTAACCCCTGATTTAGGTATTAATCCAGAAATTATTGCCTTTTTGGTTCTGCTTTCTAATTTAGCGCCTAGCTGCTCATATTCCCTCAGTAGAACTTCTTTCCTCTTTCTACTTATATTGTTAGTACCTACATGAACTTTCCCCTCCCACTCCAAGTTCCCTTGCAGCCCAGATGAGACGTCCTGAACCTGGGCACCAAGCAAGCAACACAGTCTTCAGAATGTTTCATCCTGGTCACAGTGTCTCTTCCCCTGACTGTACTATCCCCGATTACAACTACAATTCTCTTTTCTCCCACCTCTTAAATAGCTCCCTGTACCATAGTACGATGCTCAATTTGCTCATCCTCCCTACAGACCCCGCTCTCATCCACACAGAGAGTAAGATGAGCTCAAGAGTTGAGGTTCCTTCAGCACTGCCTCCCAGCTTCCTCTACCTGCCTTGCACATGGTCACACCCTCCTGTCCCTGACCACTGATCATATTCAAGATAGTTAATCTAAGAGTGTGAGTGCCTCCCTAATCATAGTGTCCAGCTAACTCTCCCCCTCCCTGATATGTTTTAGCATGCAAAGCTGAGACTCCAGCTGTGCCTGCCTTCAAAGTCCCCAACCAATGTATTCAGTCAGACTGTGTCTCACTCCAGGTGTGATCTTTCTTTCCTGACAATACACAGCTTACTGATTTACTTCAAGAAAAAACTTCAGTACATGTTAGTTAACTATGGCTTTTCCTTAAGATATCAGTGCTCTCTCTCCCTAATTTAATCTCCATTTTCCCAAGTGACTAAGAATTTTGTCCCAAATTATTGTTTCCAGAAACTGTGCAGCTAGTGAAGATAAACTGATTGGTCTATAGAGTCATTGAGTTATACAGCATGGAAACAAACCCTTCGATCCAACGAGTCCACATTTCCAAACTAAACCAATCCCACCTGCCTGCGTTCAGCACATATCCCTCGAAACCTTTCTTATTCATGTACTTATCCAAATGTCTCTTAAAAGTTGTAACCGTACCTGCATCCATCATTTCCTCTGGCAGTTAATTCTGCACACTAACCATTCTCTGTGTAAAATGGTTGCCCCACATTTCCTTTCGAAATTTTTCTCCTCTCACTTTAAAAATATATCCCCTAGTTTTGAACTCCCCGACCTTAGACAAAGGATTTTTGCTATTCACTTTATCTATACCCCTCAAGTCAACCGTCAACCTCTTATGCTCCAATGAAAAATGCCCCAGTTCACCCAGCCTATTTTTATAACTCAAACCCTCAATTCCCATCAACATCCAGGTAAATCTTTTATCCTTACACACCTTTTTGACCAAGGGCATAATATTTGCAATTCTGCAGTCCACTGGCACTACCCCAAGTCAAAGGAAAACTGAAAAATTATTGCCAGAGTCTCTGCAATTTCAACTCGCCACACCATTCCATATCATTGAAGCATCTCAACCTATCCCGGGGTCTTGTCAATTCTATGTACAAACAAGCTATCTAACATTACTACCTCCATATCAATTTCAAACCCTTTAGCAACTGAATTTCCTTTGCTTTCAAATGTTTTAGCAATTGGATTTCCTTTGGTTTAACCATAAACCTGGGTAGTATCTTCATCATTGGTAAATACATTGTAAAATATTCATTAACTGCTTTAGCCATGTTCTCTGGTTCCAAATGTATGTCCTGTTTTTGGTGCCTAATCAGCCCTTACACATTCCTTTACCTTCTTTTATTATTTCTTTTATATGTCCACAGAAAAGATTTGAATTCCCTTTCAGCTAGCTGCTAATTTTACTTCCTTTACCCTGTTTGATCTCAATTTTTTTTGACCACCTGTCTGAACTTTATGTTCAGTCTAGTTCTTAATTGTATTTTCTACCTGACATTTGCCACATGCATGTCTTTTATTCTTTATCATAATATCTATCTTTTTTTCATCCTTTACAGAACTCTGGATTTGTTTGCTATACTTTTCCCTTTCGAGAGAATAAACGTTGACCATGCCAGAAATATCTTTTCTTTGAAGGCAGCCCCTTGTTCAGCTTTTCCTGTCAACCCTTGACTCCTATAATTGACCCAAATCTGTTTTTATCCCTTTTAGCTAGTTTTCTTACAATTAGTTTTTCTTGTTCCAGATTGTTCATTATCCTTTTCCATGGTCATCTGAAAACTGATAATATAGTGATCACAATCTTCCTAAAATTCTTCCTATGATAGTTGACCTGTTGGGTTTTCCCTCGTTTTGAAGAACTAGGTCCAGTGTTACCTCCTTTCTCAAAAGTTTGGTAACTTATTTCTGTAAAAAAACTTCTCCAGAATACAATCTAGAAACTTTTGCCCCTTTCTGTTCTTTATACCTTACTATTCCAATCACCATTCGGATAATTTTCCCATATTGGAACTATACTTCAAAATGTTCCCTTTGCTCTGTAATTTTCTTGATAATTTGTTCCTCTATAAAGTTCCCATTAGTTAGTGATTTGTAGACTACATTGAGCAATGTGGTTACATCTTTGGGTAGAAATGACCTGTACAAGAAGGATGGATTGCATCTAAATTGAAAGGGGAAAAAAATATACTGGCAGGGAGAATTGTGAGAGCTGCTCGGGAGGATTTAAACTAGTAAGGTGTGTGTGTGTGTGTGTAGGGGGGGAGGTGTTGGGGGAGGG
>NC_057713.1:101551358-101670035 GCF_004010195.1 Chiloscyllium plagiosum | reverse complement strand
GCAGGCAGGGACAAGGTAGGACTAATAAATTAAACTGCAATTATTTCAATGCAAGGGGTCTAACGGGGAAGGCAGATAACTCAGGGCATGGCGAGGAGCATGGGACTGGGATATCATAGCAATTACAGAAATATGGCTCAGGGATGGGCTGGACTGGCAGCTTAATGTTCCAGGATACAAATGCTACAGGAAGGATAGAAAGGGAGGCAAGAGAGGAGGTGGAGTGGCGTCTTTGATAAGGAATAGCATTACAGCTGTGCGGAGGGAGGATTTTCCTGGAAATACATCCAGGGAAATTACTTGGGTGGAACTGAGAAATAAGAAAGGGATGATCACCTTATTGGGATTGTATTATAGACCCCCTAATAGCGAGAGGGAACTTGAGAAACAAACTTGTAAGGAGATCTCAGCTATCTTTAAGAATAATAGGGTGGTTAAGGTAGGGGATTTTAACATTCCAAACATAGACTGGGACTGCCATAGTGTAAAGGGTTTAGATGGAGAGGTATTTGTTAAGCGTGTACAAGAAAATTTTCTGATTCAGTATGTGGATGTACCTACTAGAGAAGGTGCAAAACTTGACCTAGTCTTGGGAAATAAGGCAGGGCAGGTGACTGAGGTGTCAGTGGGGGAGCATTTTGGGGCCAGCGACCATAATTCCATTATATTCAAAATAGTGATGGAAAAGGATAGAACAGATCTAAAAGTTGAAGTTCTAAAGTGGAGAGAGGCTAATTTTGATGGTTTTAGGCAAGAACGTTCAAAAGCTGACTGGGGGCAGATGTTCACATGTAAAGGGACGGCTGGAAAATGGGAGCCTTCAGGAATGAGATAACGAGAATCCAGAGAAAGTATGTTCCTGTCAGGGTAAAAGGAAAGGCTGGTCGGTATAAGGAATGCTGAATGACTAAAGAAATTGAGGGTTTGGTTCAGAAAAAGAAGGAAGCATATGTAAGGTATAGACAGGATAGATCGAGTGAATCCTTAGAAGAGTATAAAGGCAGTAGGAGTATACTTAAGAGGGAAATCAGGAGGGCAAAAAGGGGACATGAGATAGCTTTGGCATTTAGAATTAAGGAGAATCCAAAGAGTTTTTACAAATACATGAAGGACAAAAGGGTAACTAGGGAGAGAATATGGCCCGTCAAAGATCAGCAAGGCGGCCTTTGTGTGGAGCTGCAGGAGGCGGCGGAGATACCAAACAAGTATTTTGCACTGTTTAAAAAGGGTGGTAAGGACACCAGGGAACTATAGACCAGTGAGCCTGATGTTAGTGGTGGGCAAGTTGTTGGAGGGAATCCTGAGGGACAGGATTTACATGTATCGAAAAGATGTTGTGAAACCTGAAAGGGTTTCAGAAAAGATTTACATGGATGTTGCCAGGGTTGGAGGATTTGAGCTATAGGGAGAGGCTGAAGAGACTGGGACTGTTTTCCCAGGTGCGTCGGAGGTTGAGGAGTGACCTTATAGAGGTTTACAAAATCATGAGGGGCATGGATAGGATAAATAGACAAAGTCTTTTCCCTGGGGAGGGGGAGTCCAGAACTAGAGGGCATAGGTTTAGGGTAAGAGGGGAAAGATATAAAAGAGATCTAAGGGGCAACTTTTTCACACAGCGGGTGGTATGTGTATGGAATGAGCTGCCAGAGGAAGTGGTGGATGCTGGTACAATTGCAACATTTAAAAGGCATTTGGATAGGTATATGAATAGGAAGGATTTGGAGGGATATGGGCCGGGTGCTGGCAGGTGGGACTAGATTAGGTTGGGATACCTGGCCGGCATGGATGGGTTGGAGCAAAGGGTCTGTTTCCATGCTGTTCATCTCTATGACTCTATGACTCTATGACTCAACTCTAGCCAAATCAATTATCTCTTTGGCACTTCCAGGAAATTATTTTTCCCCAGCAGTGAAATTATCCGCTTAAATCAATAACTCCACTCCTACCTGTTTCCATCCTATCCTATTTTTCTTGTATTCAGGAACATTTAGGACCCAAGTTGGGATCACTAGAGGAGGGCCAGATGGATCATCCACTCAGCAGTTCTGGCTGAAAATTGTTAGGAATACTTCAGCTTTATCTTTTGCTCTGATGTGCTGGGCTCTTGCATCACTGAGGATGGAACTATTTGTTGAGTCTCCTCCTGCAGTGAGTTGTTTAATTGCCCACCACCATTCACAATTGATAAGATAGAGCTTTGATCTGATCTGTTGGTTGCGAGACCGCTTAGGTCTCCCTGTCACTTGCTGCTTGTGCTTTTTGGCATGCAAGTCGTCCTGTTTGGTAGCTTCATGAACTTGACAATTTGTGCTGCTCCTGGCATGTTCTCCTGCACTCTCCATTGAACCAGGGTTGATCCCCTGGCTTGATGGTAATGTTTGAGGGGGAATATGCCAGTCCATGAGATTACAGAATGTGCTGGTATACGATTCTGCTGCACCTCTTGGAGGACCAGTCTGGAGCTGCTAGATCTATTCAAAGTCTGTCCTGTTTTGCCCAGCAGTAATGCCACACAATGTAATAGAGGATATTCTCAATGGGAATGCAGGACTTTCATCCTCACAAGGACTGTGTGGTGGTCACTTTTACTGATACTATCATGGACAGATGCATTTGCAGCAGGCAGATTTGTAAGGATGAGATCAAGTATGTTTTTTCCCCTCACTACCCACCACAGACCCAGTCTAGCAGCTATGTCCATTAGGGCCCAACCAGCTTGAGCAGTGTTGCTGCTGCAGAGCCAGTCTTGATGGTGCATATTGAAATCCCCCACCCAGTATACATCTTGCCACCCTCAGCACTTACAAGTATTATTTAACATTGAGATGTACCAATACATTGACCATGGGAGAATGGTGCATGAAAATCAGCAGGAAGTCACTTTGCCTGTGTTTAATTTGATGCTATGAGACTTCATGGGGTCCCGAGTCAATATTGAGGCCTCCCAGGGCAATTCCAACTGTGTACTGCTGTATTGCCACCTCTCCTGAATCTGTCCTGTCAGTGGGTCAGAACATATCCAGGGATGGTGATGGAGGTGTCTGGAATATTTTCTGTCAGGTATGACTACATCAGATTGTTGCTTAACTAGTCTGTGATACAACTCTCCCAATTTTGGCATGAGCGCCCACATATTAGTAAGGAGTACTTTGCAGGCCTGTTTTAGCCATTATTTTCCAGTGTCGAGGTTGATGCCAAATGGTCCATCTGATTTCATTTCTTTGTTGAGACATCACAGCAATTAGGAACAACTGAATGGCTTGCTCGGCCATTTCAGAGAGCAATGAAAGTCAACCACATTGCTGCGGTTCTGTAGTCACATGCAGACCAGATGAGGATGGCAGATTCCCTTTTCTGAAGGACATTAGTAAACTAGAACTTTTTTTCCCTGACAATCAGCAGTGGTTTCAGAAATTAATTCCATAAATTTATTAAATTCAAATTTCACCATCTGCCATGGTAGGATTCAAACCCAGGTACCCAGAATATTTTCTGAGTTTCTGGATTAACAGTGTAGCAATAATACCACTAGGTACAAGCTGCTTCAACATGTGACACTTCTTCCACAAAAAGTTATTCAGGACACAGGAAATGCCTTGGAGGTCTTACATTGTCTGGGTTGTGCATTCTTGAGGTTAAAGCAGCCATGTTATTCTTTTATTTATTGGTTAGTCTTGCCACTGCTAAAAGAAAAAAGTGTCAATAATAATAAATCTTAAAACTAAAAATGAACTTTTATTAATACTGAAATCTGATTAGTTCCTAACATACTTTACAAGTAAGAAATCTTCAAGTACCTCTTTCCCCCATGCACTGTATTTCCACATCACCAAATTCACTCCTACACACATTTTGACACCTTAATCTGACATTACCGCCTGATCATCTGCCCCTAATGACCATGCAGTTTGAAAACCTTGTCCCTTTTTAAAGAGCCTCTGTGGAGTCACCAGCTACGTTAGCTTCTAGCCATCATTTGAACTTCTACTTTCAATTGATTGACAGATAACTGCCATTACCAAGCAGCCACCTACTTAACAATTTACATGAAAGTTGTTAGTTCCACATCAGAGTCTGAATCTTAATCAATATTTAAACTTGAGAAGGATTTATCAGAGTTTACCACATGAAACAAAATCCTTACTTAACTCAGGTTAACTCTCTTGACTGCCTGTCCCTTAATCATGTACAATTTGAAAATTGTAAGATGTTGTAAGATAGAATAGTTGCTAGCTAATTTAGAATTCTGCTATAGTAATTATCACCAATCGAACCAAATACTTACAACTGATTGAAAAATAACTGCCACGGCCAGGCAGTCCCCTATTAGAGAAGTCTATTTAACTTGAAGTGTTAGTTCTCTGCAAGCATCTGATCTTTAGTCCATATTTCACCTTGAGAAAGATTTGCCAGAACTTTCAGTTTGAATCACACTTGGTTTACATCTCACCCATGCAACATGTCCTGACTGTGTGTCCTTATTCTCCAGCACTTTCTATTTATTCCTTTTTTCCAGCTTTATCATTGTATTTGTGTTCATGTTCCTTAAGTATCCACCTGAATTCCTGAGTGTCTAAGCTGTTTTGATGTTTTTCAAACTGTGTCATTTATTGATCTCCGCCTTGCTTCTCATAAAAATGAATCGCTCTCATATCTTGGCATTAAATTTCATTCACTATCTATTAACCTGACACAGACTCTCCTCCTCACCATTAACCACATTCCCTATAAAATATTTTCTACAAAATCTGATACTTGTCTCTTACTCCCAAATTCAGATCATTTACATATTGATAAGAGCAATATGTGAACAGTGAATCAGAGGAAAATGAACATTTAGAGTCATAGAGATGTACAGCATGAAAACAGACCCTTCGGTCCAACTCACCCATGCTGACCAGATATCCCAACCCAATCTAGTCCCACCTGCCAGTACCTGGCCCATATTCCTCCAAACCCTTCCTATTCATATACTCTTCCAGATGCCTTTTAAATGTTGCAATTGTACCAGCCTCCACCACTTCCTCTGGCAGCTCATTCCATTCATGTACCACCCGCTGTGTGAAAAAGTTGCCCCTTAGGTCTCTTTTATATGTTTCCCCTCTCACCCTAAACCAATGCCCTCTAGTTCTGGACTCCCCCACCCCAGGGAAGAGACTTTGTCTATTTATCCTATCCATGTTCTTCGTGATTTTATAAACCTCTATAAAGTCACCCCTCAGCCTCCAATGCTCCAGGGAAAACAGCCCTAGCCTATTCTACCTCTCTCTATAGCTCAATCCTCCAACCCTGGCAACATCCTTATAAATCTTTTCTGAAACCCTTTGAGGTTTCACAACATCTTTCCGATAGGAAGGAGACCAGAATTGCACACAATATTCCAACAGTGGCCTAACCAATGTCATGTACAGCCACAACATGACCTTCATCAGCTCTATTCCAGATGAAGGGCTTTTGCCCGAAACGTGATTTTCCTGCTCCTCGGATGCTGCCTGACCTGCTGTGCTTTTCCAGCACCACTCTGATCTAAATTCTGGTTTCCAGCATCTGCAGTCCTCACTTTTGCCTCCCAACTCCTATACTCAATACTCTGACCAATAAAAGAAAGCATACCAAACGCCACCTTCACAATTCTATCTACCTGCGACTCCACTTTCAAGGAGCTATGAACCTGCACTTCAAGGTCTCTTTGTTCAGCAACAGTCCCTAGGATCGTACTATTAAGTGTATAAGTCCCGCTAAGATTTGCTTTCCCAAAATGCAGCACCTCACATTTATCTAAATTAAAGTCCATCTGACACTTTCAGCCCATTGGCACATCTGATCAAGATCCCGTTGTAATCTGAGGTAATGTTCTTCACTGTCCACTACGCCTCCAATTTTGGTGTCATCAGCAAACTTACTAACTATACCTTTTATGCTCACATCCACATTATTCATATAAATGAAGAAAAGTAATGGACCCAGCATCGATTCTTGTAGCACTCGACTGGTACAGGCCTCCAGTCTGAAAAACATTTATCTCACTCCGGTTCAAACAACAATTAATTAACTTTACTTTCAATTATCTGTCTTTCATTCTCTATATGTCCTGGAGACCCATTCTCTTTCATACAGTGTGTCTTAATTTTGTAAGGTTCTATGTGGCAGCTTGACAAATTATTTTGACAACCTATGTTAGCATATCCTCAATTAATTTGGGCCTTCTAAGGTGGCTCTCATTTTGAACTCACACTTTGGTCCCTAGAATTTTCCTCACCGTAGAGGCTCAGCTGTCTGGTAGGTAGTTAGCCATATTAGCTCTTTCTCTGTTTTTGAACTTACATTTAATATCTGAAATTCTACAGTCGTCTGGCACAACTTCCAAAGTGCAAGATGTTTAAGTGATTGGGCTCACAGCCATAGCTATTCTGACTTCTCTTAGCCAGAAAGGCCTGCTGACTTTTCCACTTTGATTTTCATGATTTGTTTTAACTACTCCTTCCCTAATGCAACCATTTTTAATGATACTGCCAGTCATTGTGTCCAAGCACACAAAGCATTCAATCAGTATCTTCACTAATCCCTCATCCTTTTCTTTAATATTCCTGGTCATGCTTACCTATTCTTCAATTATTCATGTATTTTTAACAACATTCTTCAATATTTCTCCAACTTTCTGTACAGATTTGTTTTCTAATTAACCTGCTCATAACTGTTATTACACACCTCGAGATGGGAGTTGAATCCAGGCCTCCTGTCACACAGATAGAGACACTATCATTTGTTTGATTTCCTTCTGCATTTACAAAATTATTTGATTTTTTACAAATTACTTTTCATCTTTTTAAAAGTCTCTTTGTAATTAAAATCTCTGAACTCAGCTTCAATTATCGGGAATATGTTTAATTTTTACTCTAACCATCTTTTATTTGAACAATTCCCATTGTTTGTATGCTGTCTGACTTGACATTTTTCTTTCCATTTTATCTGGGCAAGTTCCCTTGTCATCTTGTTGTAATTGGCTTTTATCCAATCAAATACCTTTTATCTTTGACCTTTCCCTCTCCTTTCCAATTTGGATGTTGAAACTAATTATGTTCTGAGCTATGTCCTGGATGTTCTCTGATTCTCACTCAAGCAAACCGCCCTATTCCGGAACCAGAAAAAACAGAACCTTCTTCCTGCCAAAAAAAATCTACTTTGGAAAACAGGCCTGCATATATTGCAGAATCTCATCATTTACTTCTGCACTTAGCCAACTATATGTAAATAATTAGTCTCATTATTATGGCTCATGTTGTTTTTGCAAATTTTGCCAATATTGGTTACCTGCCTCCTCCTGGGTCTTTTTACCTTTATTTTTACAACTAACATGGTTATTTTTCTGTAAATTCAACTAAACACATTTTAGCTCTTGCTCCATTGCATGCGCCATCTCTCTGTATTTGTGGCACTGCACCTTTAACATTCCACCCAAATCATCCTGCCTGGAGGTAATCAGATATGTTCAGCTCTCTATCCAGACTTAGCTCAGCTCGTTCTCTCTTGTAACAAAGAAATTTGTGCATTTGAGTTACACTCCAAAGACTCTTGAGCACAAAATCTCTGCTGACAACCCAGTATGGTGCATAGTTGGAGGGTCAGTACCGAAGAAGCGCTACACTGTTGGAGGGTCACTATTGAGCAAATACTTCATTATCAATATTGAATGAATGCTGTATTATGGCAGAGTCAGTACTGAGTGAGTGTTACATTGCAAGAAGGTTAGTACTGAGGAAGTGCTAACGCTGTTACTGATAGGGAGATGGTGTTGTGTAGATATTGCTAGATTAATAATGTAAACACACAGAACAACGTCTGGGAACATAGGTTCAAATCCACCATGGCAGCTGGTGGAATATAAATTTATTTAATTAATCTAGAATTTTAAGTTCGTCTCAACGGTGACAATAACAACTATTAGCAGTTGTTGCAAAAACTCATCTGGTCCACTAATATCTTTAAAAGAAAGAAATTTGTCAGCCCTATCTGGTGTAGATGACATGTGATTACAGACCCACAGCATTGTGGTTGAGTCATAAGTACTCTTGAAATGGCCGAGCAAGCTACTCAATTCAAGGACAGATGGATGGGGGTCAAATGTTGGCCTTACCAGTGACATCCACATTCATGAAAGAATAAATAAAAAACATAATTGGAAGGTCAGTATAGGGGGATCACTGCATTGTTAGAGGGTCAATGAGAGAGATCTGCACTGTTGGAGGATTAGCACTGAGGGAGTTTTGCAGTGTGGGAGGAGAAATGCTGAGGCAGTGCTGCATAGTTGGAAGTTTTCTATTGAGGCAAGGTTCCACTGCCCTATATCTGGCTTGTATCCAACCTGGCAGAGCTCACTATTAGCTGAAAATGTGTTGCTGGAACAGCGCAGCAGGTCAGGCAGCATCCAGGGAACAGGAGAATCGACGTTTCAGGCATAAGCCCTTCTTCTTCATGAGCTCACCATTACCCTCATGAGATGTTCTAGCAGCGACAGGAACATCAACTAAGGAGGGGAGTCTTTGATTGACGGAATCACTGCTCAGCCATTATTTCCCTAGTCAGGGCAATAAAAGTTTGACCTCCGAACTGACTCCCTTCTTGTTACTCATGCAGTAGATATGAGCCTCAATGGGCTGGTGCAAATTGTCTGTCAGCAGCATGAGTCTCCTAAATCTGTGGAAAGAAACATTCCCGCCTCTGACTAATTCATTCCCCACAATAATTATTATGACAAACTTGCCGCACCAACAGCTCAATCAAATCCATTCATGTTCATTTATATCTTTCAAAAGAACCATAAAATCTTAGTATACAGGAAAGGCCATTTACCCCATTGTGCCAATGGTAGTTATCTGAAAATTATAACCAGTTAATATCAATTGCTCTTCATTTACCATCCCACATTCCCCAGGTTTTTCATTTTAAATATTTATTCAGTTCACTTCTGAAAACTACTATTGGATCTACTTCCATTGCTTTGCCAGTTATTTTAAATCTATCTCTCTGGTTAACCCTGGAAACAATTTCTTCCCAAGTAATTGAATTAGGTTTTATTATCAATTACAAACACATCTGGTTCATAAATATCTTTTAGGGAAAGATATCTGTTGCCGTTACATGGGCTGGCCTACTTGTGACTTCAGATTCATAACAGTGTGATTGATTCTTAACTGTTCCCCTCAAATGGTCTTACAAACCATTGTGTTCAAGAGCCATTTAGGGATGGGCAACAATTACTGGCTCAACCAGCAGCACCCACACAAGATGAATGAATAGCAAAAACTCTATTATAGTTCTTTATGATTCTGAACACACTAATTAAATCTCATCTTAACCTATTCTGTCCAAAAATAAACAAGTTTAGATTTTTCATTCATTAATGTTAGAAGTTGGTTTCTCAGTCTTGATTTTAAACTTATCTCATATCAGTTGTACATAACTTGTTTGGTAAAAAGGTTTCTGACAATTAATTTGTAGTCAGCAGCAAATTATGGCAATAAAATGTTATATCTACAAGATTGGAACACCATGGGGATAGAAGTCATGTTTCAGTATTACATAGCCTTGGTTAAACCAAGAGTACAGAAAGCAGCTCTGGACACCACACCTAAGAATGTATTTTTTGACCTTGGACAGAGTGCAGTATCTATTTACAGGAATGATACCTGAAGGAGAGGTTAGACAAACAAGGATCAAAACAGAAAATGCAGGAAATACTCAACAAGTTAAGCAATATTTGTGGAGATAGAAATAGAGTCAAAGTTTCAGGTCAATGACCTTTCAACAGAACTGGAAAAAGTGAGGAATAGGTTTTGACCAAGTGTAAACAAAGCCAAAAAGCTTGTAAGATGGAGGAAGTGGCTTGTACTCTTCCATACACCATAGACATTAGTGCAGACAGCAACCTGGTTAGCCAAGGAGGAAGGATGAATCAGCAACATACAATGAAGGGGTTACAACATTCAATGCTTACTTCTGTTTCAGTAAGTGCACCAGTTTTGAATGGGCATAATAGGTATACAAAGCTACCAGAAGTGAGTGTGAACTCTTTTAATAATGGTTTATACCAGTTAATAGTAATTTTTTTTTAGATTAGATTCCCTACAGTGTGGAAACAGACCCTTTTGGCCTAACTAGTCCACACTGACCCTCTGAAGAGTAATCCACCCAGACCTATTCCCCCTAACTAATGCACCTAATATTATGGGCAATTTAACATGGTTAATTCACCTAACCTGCACATCTTTTGGATGATGGGAGGAAACCGGAGCACCCGGAGGAATCCCACACAGACAGTCACCTGAGGCTGGAATCAAACCTGGGACCCTGGCGCTGTGAGGCAGCGGTGCTAACCACTGACCCTTCGTGCTGCCCAATTGTGAATATAATAATTTTTTAAAAGACTTCATGTGGGACTGAATCTTTATGGTGGTCTTAGATGAAATATTTCCAGACTTCTTGCAGTTGTCAAATTCAAGCAGTTAACCAGTCAAGTAGAAGTTGAAAAATAAAACCATAAATAGCTCATGGCGATAGAGAGATTTTGTATGAAAAAATAACCAATCCCAAGCAGGTTATGGCGTTCTGGAGTTAAAGCACAGAAACCTGTCCAGAATCACAGAGATGTAGACCAAAGCACTTGTCATCTTGTTCATTGATTGAAACGCATCAAAGGTATGCAGTTATTGATAAAGAGGCATTACCCTACTGTTGTGAGAATACTGAATGGAGTCACAAGCTTTTAACATTTGCCTGTACCTGTGTTTTTGTCTTTGCTGGTGTTTACCTATTATTTACTTATGTGTGCTACTTAACAGCGTGACCTGCCTGTATTGCTCGCAAGACAAAGCTTTTCACTGTGCCTCGGTACATATGACAATAAATTCAATTCAATTCGGCTCAAAATTGAGGCACACCACAAACCTTTGTCTCCTCTGTTGAATGCCTTGAAATTGGCAAAGATGCTAACAAGAGTGCAGAGATTTTGTTTGAGATCAATGAAATATGATGCTACAACTGAATATATACAAGGGAAGAAACAGACAACAGCAGATGTATTCCTGTAGTAAGGCAAGAACAAGGTGACATAAATTTTGTTGAAGTAGTGGATAATTATGCTTCACTAACCATTAAACATCTACAAGGAACACAGTGTTTAAATTAGATTAGAAATACATAAAATCATTTGAAGAATGTGCTCACATCTGTGAGTCTTGCATCAAGAGTAACCAGAATATATTCAACATCATTCTACTGAGGCAATATTTTGAACAAAGATGGTATTTCAGTGTCGTGGAGGCTTGCTAATTTATGATTAGCCAATAATACTTAGACAAGACACTTCAGAGGTTACACCAGGGTCACTTGCATATCACAAAGTGTTGTTCTACAAAGTAAAATTCTGTTTTGAGACCAGTAGAATAAATGATTTCCAGTTGCATCACATGTACTATCCATTGGAAATAGTGTGACAACATGTGCCTCTAAGGGGGATTTGTTCTGCCCTGTTTCTCTTGAAGAGGGGTGTTGCAATTCTGGTGCCCAAGTGTCTCCTGTAGGAAAAGCAGAGTAAGTATCTTTGAGTTTTGTTTTAAAGTAGACTAAAGAAGGATGACTGGGTGTAGTTAGGCTCACACTGATCCAGTTGCAGTTTTGCTTTCAGTGATTGAAGTTGGGTTTTTTTTGACATTGAAGCTTCTTGATACAGCTCTCATTCTACGGCTGCAAAAGCTTGAGTTCTCTCTCGGCTGCTAGATTCATGGTATCATGTTCCTTCTCTGGACTGGGGGAGATAGCAAGTGAGGGAAATCTGTTTTGCTGAGTTTGTCTTTGCCAAGCATGTGTTTATGCTGCTATATTGAAACAGTTGATGAGAAGTAGTTAAACAATACATTATTTTAATATTTCGATAGAGTTATGCCAATTTTTTTTGTATTTTGACTGTGGTGTAAGAATAAAGTGTGTTTTGCTCAAAGCCTAGTAGTTTGATCAATCAAATCACATCTGAAATGCAGCACTTTACACTTGCCTTTAGCAAAAGCTGGACTTAGGGTCTGGGTTATCTCCTTGATATGTTTTGAAGGGCCTTGGTCTGGTCAATACCAATAGGAAAGAAACCACTGATAGTACCTTCATTTCCATACTGAGTAATAGAGGTAGATGAGCACAGTTCCAATCAATTACCATAGTGTACACGCCCAACAGGAACATCAGGCTGGGAAGTCAACGTGGATTTAGAATTAAAATCATCAAGGTCAAGTTTTTTTGGGAAACAAAAACTGCCAAATTACTCTTCAGGGTACAAAGGGAATAGTGAAGGATCAAACAGAAAACAAGCAATGTAACTCAAGCAGGTGAACTATTGTCTGAAAGTGAAAAGTGAAAAAATGAAATCTGCAAACAAGAGCTAACAAAATGGGAGGGACAGAGTTTACTGTTGCAAATTGGTGACTCCAGAAGGCTGGGGAAATGAAATGCTGTTCCTCAACACTGGACCAGTGTGGTAGGCTGAGGGCAGAAATGTCAGCCTGAGAAAAGGATAGAGAATTAAAATGACTGGCAACTATAAACAAGGTAAATTTGCAGATTAACCTTGTTACTATAGAGAATCAAATGGTCAATTCTTGTGCAAATTGTAAAGATTCATTATACCTTTATACAATCAGGGTCATACAGCACAGAAACAGACCCTTCAATCCAAGCAGACCAGTACAAACATAATCCCAAACTACACTAGTCCAACCTGCCTGCTCTTGGCTCATATCATTCCAAACATTTATTATTCATGTACTTATCCAAATGTCTTTTAAACATTGTAACCGAACCTGCATCCATCACTTCCTCTGAAACCTCATTCCACATACCAACCACTCTGTTTAAAAAGTTGTCCCTAATGTCTTTTTTAATCTTTCTGCTCTCACCTTAAATATGCCCCTAGTCTTGAAATCCCCCACCCTAGGGAAAAGACACCTGCCATTCACCTTCTTTATACCCCTCCTGATTTTATAAACCTCTATAAGATTTATAATCTCAACTTCCTATGCTCCAGTGAACAAAGTCCCAGCGTATGCAGCCTTTCCCCATAACTCAAACCCTCCATTACCAGCAAAATTCTGATTAATCTTTTCTGAACACTCTGTAGCTTAATAATATTCCTCCTTTTAGAGGATGGCCAGAATTGCCCACAGTATTCCAGAAGAGATCTCCCCTACATCTCATTTCTGTTATTATAGATTTTGCATCACACAAACAGGTCACTCAGCCCAACTTTGTTTTAAATTAAGATTTGCATAAGCTTCCTTTTCCCCCCCCACCCCCTCTATCTTGCCCTATTCATATAACCATGATGTCCTTTCTATCTTCTGCATTCACCCACTAAAATGCATCTAACGTATTTCACTCTGGATAAAATTTTGTAATTATTGGATAAATGTTTTCAGTTTAATCAATTAATAAGAACTGCACTCAACAATGAACTGGCAAAGTAACACAACACTGTCATGTTTAAGAACCATAATAATCCTCAAAAGCAGTTTTATCACAAAAAATTTAAATGGGAAGCAAAAGTTTATCAGATAATTAAACAAAAACTTAAGTTGATGGAGAAAGTTGACAGGGCTGGCAGCATCTGTGAAGTGAGAAACAGAGTTAACAATTGAGGTCCAGCGACCCCTTCTTCAGACCATTTTATTTTAGTGGCTAAATCCTGAGAGTTTCAATGAAAAACTGCTGGTGAGTTTGCTGCTCCGGCTTTCCCATGAATGACGCACCTCACATTTACTCTGCAGAGTGGGTTTTACCTGTCAATGTGCACTGAGAGATATTGTTAGCATTAAATTTGCCATTTATATTCCATTGTTGACATAATTGAAGAATGGATGCTCTTATGAAAATTAAACTTGTGGTTCTCATGGGCTGCAGTAACCCTGTTAAATTGTAATGAGATTTTTTATGCGTCTTGTTTTGATTTTTATTAAATAGAATAAGGGTTTGAGTAATTCTATGAGTCTAGACTTGGACAGAAGATTATTGATAGCGCTGTGTACAGTGTGCCTCTATAGGCAGCATTTAATGGTTTAATAATGTATTATACTTCAACCTAAAATACTTTTTACTCTTGTGCTTATTGTGATTATTGAAAACACCTGGATCAACCATTTATCAAGATCCCATGCAAAAAGGTCCATTTCTTCATTACCCTGTCAGGCAACCTCTTAATTCAGTTATCACCCTGAGCACTCTGCCTATGTACTAATGGGATTGACTAAACACACTCACCCTCTGCTGCAGGGAAATGAAGCCCTCAGCTCTGAACACACTCTGCACACTCTGGAAGATGAGGGGAAGCAAACCACGCACCTCGACCTATCTCTCTTCAGAGTCATGAAGGAGGCAAATTATAAACAAAAGGTCATCATGCAGCCACAGCAGTAAAGACTCCTCTAATGTATCAATCTGTCTTATGATGCTGTGGTTCAGTAAGTAACACACATGGCTGAGTCAAAAATTTGTGGGTTTGAATCCTGTTCCAAGTGCTTGACCGCAAAAGCCAGAGTGACTTTCCTTGTGCAGTAATGAGGGAGTGTTGCACAGTCAGGAGTGCACATGAGACATAAAAGGGTGAAAAGGGGAAGTAGGGCCAATTTGGGACCAAAAAGGAGATTTACACATGAAAGTAGGGGGTATGGCTGAGATGTTAAATAATACTTTGCATCTGTCATACTAATGAAGGAGATGCTTCCAAGGCCATGATGAGGAGAGAACTTATTCAGTTGCAAGGTTTAAAATGGATAAAGAGAAGGTACTAGTTAGGCTGTCAATATTCAAATTTGATAAAGCACCAGGATTGGATTAAATCCGTCCAAGAATATTGAAGGAAATGAGATGGAGATTGCAGAGGCAATAGCAAGAATCTGATAGTCTCCTCCTTGTGTGTAATCTGCATGTTTCTTTGTAGCCACAATGACCTTTGCTCTAGTGCACAGACTCTACCAATTTCCTTTTCTGCCATATGCCTTGCAAAATTGATTGAAAGTTAGTAATTTATTTGTTGAATGCAGAAGGCCATAACTTCCACATATCTTGCTATGTTTAAATGTTCCAGTGATTGTTTCAAATGCCATGTTTGTGTTTAGGACTTGGAAGCTCTGTCAGCCTCCAAGAATTGCTTCATATATATGGTTAAAGATCACACAACACCAGGTTATAGACCAACAGGTTTATTTGGAAGCACTAGCTTTCAGAGCACTGCTCCTTCATCAGGTGATTTCAACTCTTTGGGGCAGTTAGTCTGCTATGGATTTGTCAATTGCTCATAGAAATCATTTTGTTTGTTTTAGTATCTGTTTTAGAACTTATAATATGTTTTATTGTTTTAAACAAACTAACTCTTGGTGTTAATCATAGACTCATAGAGATGTATAGCACGGAAACACACCCTTCAGTCGAACTCGTCCATGCCGATCAGATATCCCAACCCAACATGATGTCCCACTCATAAAGCCATGTTGACTATCCCTAATCGGTCCTTGCCTTTCCAACTACATGTACATCCTGTCCCTCAGGATTCCCTCTAACAACCTGCCCACCACCGACATCAGGCTCACTGGTCTATGGTTCCCTCCTTGTCCTTACCACCTTTCTTAAACAGTGGCACCACATTAGCCAACCTCCAGTCATCCAGCACCTCCCCTGTAACTATCAATGATACAATTATCTCAGTAAGAATCCTAGCAATCACATCCCTTGCTTCCCACAGAGTTCTAGGGTACAACTGATCAGGTCCTGGGGATTTATCCACTTTTATTCATTTCAAGACATCATGCATTTCCTCCTCTGTAACATGGACATTTTCAAGATGTCACCATCTATTTCTCTACATTCTATATCTTCCATGTCCTTTTTCACAGTAAATACTGATGCAAAATACTCATTTAGTATCTCCCCCATCCCCTGCTGCTCCACACAAAGGCCCACCTTGCTGATCTTTGAGGGGCCCTATTCTCTCCCTAGTTACCCTTTTGTCCTTAATGTATTTGTAAAAACTCTTTGGATTCTCCTTAACTCTGTTTGCCAAAACCATCTCATGTCCCTTTTTTGCCCTTCTGATTTCTCTCTTAAGTACACTCCTACTGCCTTTATACTCTTCTAAGGATTCACTTGATCTATCTTGTCTATACCTGACAGATGCTTCCTCCTTTTTCTTAACCAAACTCTCAATTTATTCAGTCATTCAGCATTCCTTATATGTACCAACCTTTCCTTTCACTCTAACAGGAAAATGCTTTCTCTGGACTCTCGTTATCTCATTTCTGAAGGCTTCCCATTTTCCAGCCGTCCCTTTACCTGCCAAAATCTGCGCCCAATCAGCTTTTGAAAGTTCTTGCCTAATACCGTCAAAATTGGCCTCCCTCCCATTTAGAACTTCAACTTTTAGATCTGGTCTATCCTTTTCCATCACTATTTAAAAACTAATAGAATTACAGTTGCTGGGCCCAAAGTCCACCTGCACTGACACCTCAGTCACCTGCCCTGCCTTATTTCCCAAGACTAGGTCAAGTTTTGCACCTTCTCTAGTAGGTACATCCACATACTGAATCAGAAAATTTTCTTGTATACACTTAACAAATTCCTCTCCATCTAAACCCTTAACACTCTGGCAGTCCCAGTCTACGTTTGGAAAGTTAAAATCCCCTACCATAACCACCCTATTATTCTTACAGATAGCTGAGATCTCCTTACAAGTTTGTTTCTCAAGTTCTCTCTAGCTATTAGGGGGTCTATAATACAATCCCAATAAGGTGATCATCCTTTTCTTATTTCTCAGTTCCACCCAAATGACTTCCCTGGATGTATCTCCAGGAATATCCTCCCTAAGTACAGCTGTAATGCTATCCCTTATCAAAAATGCCACTCCCCCTCCTCTCTTGCCTCCCTTTCTGTCCTTCCTGTAGCATTTGTATCCTGGAACATTAAGCTGCCAGTCCTGCCCATTCCTGAGCCATGTTTTTGTAATTGCTATGATATCCCAGTCCCATGTTTGTAACCATGTCCTGAGTTCATCTGCCTTCCTTGTTAGGCCTCTTGCATTGAAATAAATGCAGTTTAATTTACCAGTCCGATCTTGTTCTCTGCTTTGTCCCTGCCTGTCCTGAATGTTTGACTCACCTTTGTCCTCAACTGTACCAGTCTCAGATTTAAATCTTTCCTCGCTATCTTTCTAGGTCCCACCCACTCCTCCCCACCACCAGCACCACCACCACCTTAATAGTTTAAATCCTCCTGAGCAGCTCTAGCAAATCTTCCTGCCAGTATATTAGTCCAATTATTTAGGTGCAATCCTTCCTTCTTGTACAGGTCACTTCTACCCCAAAACAGCTTTCAATGATCCAAAAATGTGAATCCTTCTCCCATACACTAGCTCATCAGCCATGCACTCAGCTGTTCTCTCGTCATACTCCTGCCTTCATTAGCTTGTAGTGCCAGGAGTAATCCAGATATTGCTACTCTCGAGGACCTCCTTTTTAAATTCCTGCCTAAATCTCTGTAATCTCCCTTCAGAATCTCAGCATTTTCTCTTCCTATGTCATTGATTCTAATGTATACAATGATCTCCTGCTGGTCCCTCTCCCCTTTGAAAGCATTCTGCACCCTCTCTGAGACATCCTTGATTGTGGCACCAGGGAAGCAACACCCATCCTGATTTTCCGCTGCTGGCCACAGAAACGTCTGTCTGTACCTCGGACTAGAGAGTCCCCTACCACAATCGATAGCTTGGAACCCAACGTACCTCTCATTACATTAGAGCCAGCCTCAATACCAGAAACTTGGCTGTTCATGCTACGTACCCCTGAGTGTCCATCACCCCCTACATTTTCCAAAACAGCATATTTGTTTGAAATGGGGATAACCACAGAAGAATCCTGCACTACCTGCCTACCTCTCTTACCTTTCCTGGCGTTAACCCATCTATGTGACTGCATCTGAGACTTACCCCCCTTCCTATAGCTGCCATCCATCACAGCCCCTTGCTCTTGTAAATTCCTCATTGCCTCTAACTGCCTCTCCAACCAATCCATTCGATCTGATAGGATTCGCAACCAACAGCATTTATTGCAGATATAATCCACGGTAACCCGTAAACTCTCCCTAAGTTTCCACATCCAACAAGAAGAGCATATCACTCTGCTAAGGGCCATTTTTGTTTCTTTCAATCTACAGATCCAGAAAATAGCACTGTCTTATTCCTCTATGAAACACTGCTCCAGGTTAAATTAATACTTATGGTTTATATTTTAAGCTTAATCAAGAGACATAACTCAATAAAACATGTAACCAAGAAAGAACCCACTCTACTCACTGCTGCAGACTTATTTTAAGGCTGCACTTAAAATCCACTTATCTGCTTCTGTGCTGTGACCTTTCCCAAACAGGATCCTCCAAGGTCAGTTATGAATTTCACTGTTTTTTAATTTTCCCAGACGCAGTCCGATGTCCAGCAATTCATGAATTCAACAGCAAAAGCAGTGACTGCGAACTCTGTCAGTTAGCAGTGTGGGTTTTTTTCTCTCTCTCTCTCCTGCACTGACCTCACCATGTGGTTCCTTTGTCTGTACTTTTCCCTTTTAAAACTGCTGTTGTTTTGACTTTTTTTAATCAATTCCTGATGGGTGATTGATTATTAGACCATATTATTATTAACATGGCATGGTTAATAGTGGTGAAACATTGACCTGATGAAGGAGCAGCGCTGCGAAAGACAGTGCTTCCCAATAAACCTGTTGGACTATAACCTGGTGTGATGTGATTTTTAACTTTGTCCACCCCAGTCCAACACTGCCTCTTCCACATCATTCCCATATATGCCAATTCTTCAAATTGACTAGCAAATATTTCTCAGAAGTTTCCATTGAGGTGAATGCAGTCATTAAGCTATCAATTCTATTCGCTAGCTTCCCATTTGCAAAATCACATCATGAACCATTTTCTCTGTATCTGTTCACAAAGTGGTTCTATGCATTCTGTAGGTTTCTTTCAAATAAAATGAATCTTAGTCAATCAATATAGAAGTTTAATCTGACATTGAATTGATCTTTTAATGTGGTCCATATCTTTTGAGGATCATTTAGTTCTTCAGCTGTTAAACTTGATGTGCTAAAGCTGCGTAGACCTTCATTTCCAATTGCTAAACAAATCTTCATGGCTTGCTTTCCTGCATTTGACACATATGAAACTATTGCTCTGAACACTGTTTAAACATGTTAACATCTATTAGGAAGTCTGCTGTGTCCCAGTTTAAACTAAGGGATTTTGTGACAATATACCTTTGACCTTCCCTTGCTATCAATCCAGCACACATCCTGTTTGCTTGCCATTTCGAAATGAGTTAAACTGAGTTTGGTCAACTTTCCAGAAAGCCATGTTTTCAACACTCTCCAATGCTGAAAAGAATAAAGATATTGAGGATTGTCTCGTGTAATTTAGCATAATTGAAAACTGTTGACAACGTGTTTTAACTGTAGATTAACTTGCTTGCTGAGTGTTCAAGCATGATACACTTCATCAGCAGAATGTTTCACACCACTGTTAACCATGCCATGTTAATAATAATAATAGTTTGATAATCAGTCACCCATCAGGGATTGCTTAACACCAAGAGTTAGTTTGTTTAAAACAATAAAACTAATTATAAGTTCAAAAACAGATACTAAAACAAACAAAATGATTTCTCGGGCAACTGGCAAATCCATAGCAGACTAACTGCCATGAATAGTTGTAACATTGTATATGCAAAGTACGAGGAGTCCTTAAAGGTAAACATAGAATCTCTAC
Organism: Chiloscyllium plagiosum; assembly: GCF_004010195.1. Classification (NCBI taxonomy): domain Eukaryota; kingdom Metazoa; phylum Chordata; class Chondrichthyes; order Orectolobiformes; family Hemiscylliidae; genus Chiloscyllium; species Chiloscyllium plagiosum. The sequence continues at coordinate 101,650,184 of NC_057713.1, read as the reverse complement.
AGTGTGGAAACAGGCCCTTGGGCCCAACAAGTCCACACCGATCCTCCAAAAAGTAACCCATCCAAAACTATTCCCCTACCGTATTACTCTACATTTACCACTGACTAATATCCCAAACCTCCATATCCTTGAACACAATGGGCAATTTAGCATGGACAATTTTAACCTGCACATCTTTGGATTGTGGGAGGAAACCTACACAGACACAGGGAGAATGTGCAAACTCCATACAGACAGTCACCCAAGGCTAGAATCAAACCCGATCCCTGGCACTGTGAGACAGCAGTGCTAACCACTGAGCCACTGTGCTGCTGTAAAAATACTTAAAGGCAAGGTACATATATAACATACAGCACACACTATCAATGAGACATTATTGTTTTAAACTACTGTTAAAGTGAAATAATTTCTGGACACTATAATATCTTTCTAACTTTGAAAAAGAAAATATCGACTCTTATGCTACCTAGCTACTCTGGACAACATTTGCAGTATTCCTCCTCAAGTGTGTTTTGAAGACAAGCATTCCCACGTATGGGAGTTCACTTATGACTTACTCAAATGGAGAAGGCACCAAACACATTGAGAGGCTTCATTAGGTGTAGAGGTGATGTAGGGAATCAGAGGGATCACACCAATACCAAATACTTTATCTACTCAACTCTTCAAGCACTATGTACGTAGTCTGAACTGTTCTTAACAATCCAAACTATCCGGCTTTCAGCCACTCATTGCTTAGATTATTCAGCAATGAGCTGACCCAGCAGCTGCCATGTAAGCACTCTGTCCATCCAAAGCAACATCCAATCTATTTTCCATTCTGCAGCGTAAATGACATCGTTGAGCTTCACTTTGTACTCTGGGTTTTAATAAAAATGTCAAGTGGAAAGAGCCTTCGATACAGGCCAAAGAATATGGAACAATAATTAATACCTCGCTGCAACTAAATTTATGTAATGTAGTTAATGAAGTAAAATGTCCCAAAATATTTTGCAGAAATATTAATCATAGAAGAGCTCAGAACTGAACCATTTAAAGAATATTAGGACAGGTGACCAAAAGCTTTCTCAAAGTGGTAGGTTTTAAGGAGCATCATAAGAATGATCAGAGGGAAAGATGTTTAGGGAGGAACTTTCAGAACGCATGGCCCAGGTCCCTGATGGAAGGGTGCCCAATTGTGAAGCAATTTAATCTGAGGATGTATATAAAACCAGAGTTGGAAGAATGCAGAGATCTCAGAGGATTATTAAAACTTAGTTAAGCTCTAACTGGAGGAAGTTAGTAACAAAGAGGGTGAATTCATGGTGTGATACAGAAATAAGATTATAGTTTGCAAGGAAAAAGTAAGCAAAATTATGCAAAGCAATCTCCAAAATACTCAGAAGGATCTATGATCTCCATACAATACAGCTCATATAATGCAGCAAGATGTACAGTAACTAAACACAACACAGTATAAATGTAGAGCATCAAGATGCACAGTCACTGTAATGCAGCATGTTATACAGTCACTGTAAAACAGCACCATGTAGTTTCACTGTGTTACATCATGGCATATAGTAGCACATACATTCACTGGTATACAGCATTGAGTGCAGTCACTATAGTACAACACACAGTATGGTCTCAACAATACTGCATGGTGTATGGTTACTGCAATACAGTATAGTATGCAGTCACTAGAATATAGCATGTATTTCAGCACAATGTACACTCACTGTAATACAGTACAGTGCAGACTGCCTCTAACGCAACATGGTGTTAATGACTGTAATAAAGCAGAATGTACAGTCATTGTAATATAGCATGGACTGTGGTCTTCAATACAGCATGGTGTACATTTACTGTATGACATTATGGTTTATTGTCTCTGTGATAAACTCACTATAATGCAGCAAGCATACAATGACAAATACAGCACAGTGTACAGTTACTGTAATACGGCATGGTTTACAGTCACAGTAATACAGCATGATGTATAGTCACTGTAAAACAACACAGTGTAAATTCATTGTATTGCAGCAAAGTAAGCAGTGCTTTAATCACTGTAGTTCAACACAACATAAAGTCAATGTAACACAGCACAATATACAGTCACTGGAATGCAGCATAAGTGTATAAGCCCTTCCTGACGAAGGCCTTATGCCTGAAATGTCGATTCTCCTGCTCCTTGGATGTTGCCTGACCTGCTGTGCTTTTCCAGCATCACACTCTCAGCATAGTATATAATCACTCCAATGCAGCCTGGTCTACAGTCACAGTAATATAGCAGTGTACAATAAGTGTAATACAGCACAGTATACAGTTGATGTAATGCAGCGTGGTGTACAGTCACTGTAATATAGCACAGTATACAGTCACTGTAATACAGCATAATTTGTCTAGTCATTGTAATTTAGCTTGACGCACATTCACTGTAATGCAGCATGGTTTACAGTCAGTGTAATACAACACAATACACAGTCACTGTTCTGCAGCCTGAATTACAGTTAGTGTAATTCAGCATGGCATGCAAGGCATCAGCACTGAAAAATGTCCTAGGAAGTTTGTGATTAATGAGTAATTCCTGGAGCTATGGCGAATAATAAATTTGGCAATTTGCTTCAACCTCATTCTTCGAATATTTTAATCCAAATGCTGAACATTTTGATCTGAGTTAAATATAATAACTTCCTCCAAATTTTGAGAAAATCATTCCTAAATTTTGAAATGTAATTTCAGAATGAAAACCACATCATTTATGAATAGATCACATATTTACTTTTAGATTTTAGTATTTTTTAAATTAATGGGACAATGTTCTATATTTATATTAATATATATTTTAGGTTAGTCACTGATCAACAAGAGGTTATATTTATGTAGCAATGTAATAAAATAGGAGCATTTATCAGACAAAATTCTACACTGAGACACATAAGAGGGTATGAGCACAGGTGATCAAAAGCTTGTTCAAAGAGGTAGGTTTATATGAGCATCTAAGGTTTGGAAAGTTAGAGAGAGGAGAGAAGAGGTGTAGGGAAAGAATTCCACAGCTTAAGGCCCACCATCTTAGGGTACTGCCACTAATAGTGGGGCACTTAAAATCTGAATGCACAAAGGGCCTGAATTAGAGAAATACAGATGTCTCACAGGGTTAAGGAGGCTGAAAGAGATTACAAAATTAGAGAGGACCAAGACCATGGAAGATTTGAAAACAAAGATGAGAATTTTAAAATCCTGACTCTGGCTGACTGGGAGCCAGGGAACACATGAATGTTGGGCAAATGGGACTTGGCATGAGTCGGACTGCAGCATTTTGAAGTAGCTTAAGTTTAGGGATGCTGGAAGGTCCAATCTGGTACAACTATTCTCAAGATGCTCTTTCCCTGATGCTGTGCCAGGGAGGTGCCTGAGGGTTAGGGTGACAGTAGTGTTTGGCCTTGTTATGTAATCATGAGCCAGTTCCGATGTGGGTGGTACTTTTTTTCTGGTCTCTGATTGTCAGAGCTGTATCACTTTGCCAGGTGATTGAACTGCTGGTCATGGGCACCCTCAGTCATGAGAGAGCTGCTCAAGAGGTCAGTACCATTATTATGGCTGTCTGTGGAGTAGATGGAATTGTAACTTTCATCTGGAATGGCTGCTGAATATGAGCAAATGGAGTTACAAGGAGCGGAAGCCTAAATCTGTAAGTCTTCAAGTAATGTGTCTTCTCATACTACCCCTATATATAGTTATGTTTAATAAAGCCTGTTGCAGTTTACTCAAAATCTTTTCAATCTCATCTAACTACATGGTGGCAACAGTGACCAGATCCATGGAATCAGAGGCAAGCAGCAGTTAGAGCCTGAAGTGAAGCTGAGTGAGAAACAAGACCCGTCCAGCAATTTAAGCCCAGAGGTAAGGTAAATATTCGAAAGGTAGCTCAATGGTGGTAGAGGCCTGGTTAGCGACTGATCTCTGGGTGTACTGGGTACTAAACTCCAGAATGGGAAAGCCCATGCAGAAGCTGAATGAAGAGCAGAGAAGGCCCATGAAAGAATTTGCAATTAGTCACAAGAAGATATCAATCAGCCACAGTGTAGAAACATAGAAGATAGGAGCAGGGGAAGACTATTCTGTCATTTGAGCCTGCTCTGCCATTCAGTGTGATCATGGCTGATCATCAAGTTCAACATCCAAATCCTGCCCTCTCCTTATATCCCTGATTCCTTTAGCCACAAGAGCTCTATCAACCTCCTTCTTGAAAGAATACAAAGTTTTGTCCACATGTCACTTTCTGTAGTAGTGAATTTCACAGGCTAACCATTCTTTGGCTGAAGAAATTTCTACTCATCTCAGTCCTAAAAGGTTTACCCCTAATCCTTAAACTGGTTCTGACTCACCCACTTGGGAACATCCTTCCTGCATCGAACCTGCCTGGTCCAGTTAGAATTTTTTATTTTTCTATGAGATACCCCCTCATCCTTCTGAACTCCACTGAATACAACCCTAATCAATTCATTGTCTCCTCACATGTCAGTCCTGCCATCATAGGAATCATTTTGGTAAATATTTCCTGTACTCCCACTATAACAAGAACATTCTTCCTCGGATAAGGAGATCAAAACTAGAGACAAAATTCCCAGTGTGGCCTCATCAATGCCCTATTTAATTGCAGCAAGACATTCTTGGTCCCGTACTCAAATGCTTTTGCTATGAAGACCAATATACCGTTTGCCATCTTTACTGCCTGTTGCACCTGTACACTTACTTTCAGTGACTGATGATGAGAATATGCAGGTCTTATTCAACATTCTCCTCTCTCAATTTACAGTCATCCGAGTAATAATCTGCCTTCCTAATTTTGCTACTAAAGTGGATAACCTCAAATTTATCCACATTCTACTGCATCTGCTGTGCATTTTCCCATTCATTCAGACTGTCCAAATCACACTGAAACATCTCTGCATCCTCCTCACACCTCACCCGTCCACCCAGCCTTGTGCCATCTGCACATTTTGAGATATTACATTTAGTTCCCTTATCTAAATCATTAAAATATATTGTGAATAGCTGGGGGTCCTGGCACTGATTCATGTAGTACTTCGCTAATCACTGCCTGGCATTCAGAAAAAAAAATTATTCCTACGCTTTGCTTCCAATCTGCAAACTAATGTTCTATCTCAATGTAGTGCCCCTAGTCCTGTGTGCTTTAACTTTACACATTAATCTCTTACATGGGACTTGGTCGAAAGCCTTTTGAAAGTCCAAATAAACTACATTCACTGGCTCTCCCGATCAGCTCTATTAGTTACATCCTTGAAGAATTGCAGTAGATTTGTAATTCCATGCTGATTGTGTCTGATTCTACCATTGTTTTCTAAGTACTTTGCTATGACATCCTTGATAATTGACTATGGCATCTTCCCCAACACTGACATCAGAATCACTGGTCTGTAATTGCCTCTTTCTCTTTACCTTCCTTTTTAAATAGTGGGGTTACTCTCCAATCTGTAGAAACTGTTCCAGAGGCTAAAAAAATCTTGGAAGATGACCACTATGAATTGACTATTTCTCGGGCCACTCTTTAAGTACACTGGAATGTAGATTATCAGATCTTGCAGATTTACCAGCTGACAATACCATCAATTTCTCCAACACCATTTCTCTACTAAACCCTATGTTCCTCGTTTTTTCTGATACATTATTATTGTCCTCCTTTATAAAAACAGAAGCAAAGTATATATTTAGCTTGTCAGCCATTTCTTTGCCCCCCCCCCCCCCCCCCTCCCCTTATAGATTCCCTATTTCTGACTGTAAGGAATCTACATTAGTTTGCACCAATATTTTTGTCTTTACATATCTACTGAAATTCTTACAGTCACTTATTAGGTTCCTCACAAACTTACTCTCATAGCCAACTTCTTAAGCAATCCCTTGGTCATCCTTTGTGACTTCTAAGCTGCTCCCAACCCTCAGATCTATTGTGATTTTTCTTGCTAATTTATATGCCTTGTTTTGCATCCAATATTATCTCTAACTTAACCTCGTAAGCCATGGTTTGGCCATTGTTCTCTTTCCACCCTTTTCAGGGAGAGAGCTAGTGGATAAGGCACCCCAAAATATTCATCTGCTGGGAAGAATGCCCACTGGCAAGGAGTCAGATTGGCTGCCCTCATACTGAAGGCTGCCAGCTAATTAAGAATCCAATAAGGGCAATCTTGCCTTGGAAGCAATCTCACTTGGATGGCAAGTACAGAGGCAGCTAAATGGAAGGCTTGCTCAAGATAATTGTGCTGATAGTTTGTCTACCATTAGACTGGGCTCAGGATGTCTGTTTTTTTTCCCAATGAAGGCCCCCATCACCACCCTGTGGCCCTGATGTGTTGGCTCCCCCTACTACCTTCCATGCATTGGATGGGTGCACAAGGTGGATTGCTCTCATCTAATGGTTGTGTTCTGATGTGGACGCACAGCATAATACTGATATCTGCATCCCAATGTGGAACCCCCTCCTATAGCCCTCCTCTGTGTAGTGCTGAAAGAGAGCTCCCATGTGGATCTCACCATGTGGTCCTGTTGCAGACCTGGCAGTGTGGTGCCAAAGTAGTTTGTCCCAGTGCAATACATCATGAAGTCAGAGAAGAATTTCTGTCAAGCACAAGAGATCGTATGGGAAGGATGTTTGATAAGGGAAGCCAAGTAGGTGAGAAAGAAAAGAAAATGTTTGTTTATTGCTTTTCATGACATCAGAATGTCCCAAAACACTTACAACCTATGGGGTACCTTTTAAAGTGAAGCCACTAATGTAATATAAGAAACACAAGAACCAAATTAGGCATTGCAAGCTCCCATGCACAGGAATGATACAAAATTTGTTTTTGAACATGTTTCTGAAAATTTGGTGTTAAAAAATTCATTAGGATGTGAGTGTAATGGACAAAGGTGAGTTCATTGCCAATCCTCCACTGCCCTGAAGTGATGTTGACTGATCCTCTCTTTTAAAGGATGTTGTTTGAGGGAGATGCCTTGCCTGTTGCACCATTTCAGAAGGCAGTTCAAATCAAGTACATAAGTCTTGGATTAGAGTGTCATGTAGATCCAACTGGGTAAGAATGTTAGGTTTCCTCCCTCAAGGATCCTAATTACTACATCTCCAATGCTTCAAAGATTGCTTTTATCGAGAACAAGTTTTTCCAGATTTTTATAAACTGAATTCAAATTCTCAAACTTGCCATGTTGGTATTGAACCCCAGTGTCCCAGCATTATTAATTACCAACACAGATAAATACTACCATTTCCTCTTATTAATAAATAATACTGCATTCAGTAAAACAACAAATCGTAATGCCATTGTATTCTGGAGCTGTTTTGGTAAATATGTCAAATTTTCAAGAGAAATTTTCCCCCATTTGATACCTACTTAAACATAGCTATGTATGTACACTGAAACACTGCCACATTAAGGAAAACTCTATCAACACTCTTGCAAATAGCGAGACGTTTGCACAAACATCACTGTCTGCAGTATTTGCTTTTCTTGATTTTTGTTCAAAAACATAAATTGACCAAAGATTCAAAGGTCTTAGTTTCAACTGCTCTCAAGGGTCTTGACAAAAAGCCTTGGTTTGACTGGGATTTGTTTATTGAAGGGGGAGGAGAGAGGATTGTGCCATTCAGAGGATTTGTGTCTGATAGAAATGGGAAATAAAATATTCTCAGTTGCTGAATGGTCCACACAGTCATGGGAATTCACAGCAGAGCAAAGAGATCTGCCAATCTGCCACAGTAAGTTTAGTGCTGCTGTAAATGCAGGGACATGATGACACAGATAGGAAACAGAGAGCATGAGTAATAATCTGGAAAAATCCCCAACATTCTCTTTAGGTACAGTATGTGCCTAGTCAGCTGCTATTTCTTCCCAGAGTTAAGTAGGATTTGACACACCAAAGACAATAGCCTACTTTTTCTTTTTATGTGTTATCAGCTGCGGTTCAGATGGTAACACTCTCACCATTGACTCTTAATGTTGTGAGTTTAAACACTGCTCTAGAGACTTGAGCACATATCTGTACTGATGACCACGGTAGTACTGGGAAAGTGCTGTGCTGCCACAGCTTCATCTTCTAGTTATGTTGTTTAACGGAGACACTGTCTACTTTCTCAGGTTGATGTAGAAAAATCCCTCATTATTAAAAGAGCTGGGGAGTTCTTCCTTGATGTCACCGTAATATTTGTCCTAAAACCAATGTCCCTAAAACAATCGGTTATCTGGTCATTATCACATTACTGTTTATGGGAGCTTACTGTGCACAAATTGTTTCCTACATTAGAACAGTAACTACACTTCAAAAGTATTTCATCAGCTGTAAAACACTTCAGGTCCTTTTGACGTTGTGAAAGTTGCTGGTACAAATTCAAATGTTTTTTCCAAACAAAATAATGAACTGAATAATAATATTAAAATGGCTGAATATAAATTCCTTCAGATTGATAATCCATTAAATTCTGTTAGAATGACATTATAATTCCAGGCAGTACCTGTAGTCTGAATCTTGAGCATCTTATCCTAGGATCTAAAGGGCAGGACAGCTATTCACCTCAAAATAACAGAAGATCATGGCCAGGCATTTGTGTTGAATCCTGTGCTCAGTTAGGCATTCACACATTAATGAAACTATGAATGAGGTAACTGCTGACACTCCCACTTTGAAGCAGAATGAGGACAGAATGGGTAATTAGATTGGAAATATCTCAAATCTACCGGAGACAAAACTGTTTCTGCATTCCTCTCCCAAAGAACAACCAGCTACCTCTAACCCACTCTTGGAACAGCAGCACCATTTCAAAATAGGAATATAAGGTCTGGTTAATATCTGTCTCCCATGTATACCTCATTTACCACAGTGAATAAGATATCTGTCAGACAGATCATACATAGAGGCCGCTATTTTGAATGTTTTTACTGAAGGTTTTTTTTCTTCTTTAACTGCATTGCAATATATTTTGCAATATTAGAATAAACGCTTTTACTTGTTTTGGACATGGAGATGAAAAAGATACTGCTTTAAAGGTGGATGAAGGTGCTGCAGTTTTGAAAAACGCAAGTTACTGGAACCAACCACAAGTTGTGTAAAAACATAGCTGATGCAAGCAGTGTGGGAGGAGATTAGACACCTTGGCTCCATGGGTGTCCGGGGATAGATTTTCCCAGTAACAGATTTTCCCAGTGACAGAATTTTGGCTGGTTTCTCAAGCAGGGCATAGTATCAGCAATTCAGCATAGTAACAACGTAACTGGCTCCTGGGCGAGTGGCTACAGCTTTGTGTTTGGACAAAACAGGAGAGCATTAGCCTGTAAAGGAGAAAACATCTCTCTCCTTTTTGTGAATAGATAAATTAAAGGAAATCCCAAGATGTTTGCTATTTTCATTCTCTGCAAATTCACTTCTTGAAAAGGAAAAGGGGGAAAACTGAAGATTGAGCACTCATGAGGCGCTGTGGGCTATCAGCAGCAGAATTGTACTCTGCAATCTGTAACCTCATTTCCTGGCATTCACCCTGTGCTGCCGTTACTGTCAAACCAATGAAGAGGACATGTTAGGAGCAGCAGTAGGCATACCTAAAAATGAAGTTTCAAACTGGTGAAGCTAAAACACAGGACTAATTACAGGCCAACCAGCATAAAGAACAATTGTTTTAACGACCTAAACAATTCCACAGTTAGCAGATGACAACTATGCTCTGCAGTCCTGCCACATCCAGTCATGAATTGTGGTGGACAACTAAACAACTCACTGAAGGAGGAGGCTTTACAAAAATCCTCATATTCAATGATGGGAGAGCCCAGAATTTCAGTGCAATAGATAAAACTGAATCAGTTACAACCATCAGAATTGCTGAGTGATGATTCATCTCAGCCTCCTCTAGAGATCCCCAGCATCATAGATACCAGTCTTCAGACAATTTGATTCGGACAACATGACACCAAGAAATAGCTGAAGGCACTGTATATGGCAAAGACTATGAACCGTGGCAATATTTTGGCAGTAGTACTGAAGACTTGTGCTGCCATACCCTTAGCCAAGCTATTCCAGTATGTCTAAAAACTAGATTCTACTCAACAAAGTGGAAAGTTGCCCAGGTACGTCATGTACAGAGAAGGCAGGAAATGTCCATCTCAGCCAATTACGACCCCTTCAGTTACTCTCAATTATCAGTAATGTGATGGAAGGGATCATCAACAAAGCTATCAAACATCACCTGTTCAGCAACAACCTTTTCACAAAAGCTTATTTTGCCAAGGCCTCTCAGCTCCTGACTCATGGTTCAAACATGGACAAGAGAGATGAATTCCAAAGGTGAGACAACAAGGCAGCATTTCATGGAGACTAACATTAAGAAGCCCTTGCAAAACTGGAGTCTATGGGAATCGTGAGGTATAATCTGCCAGTTGGAGTCATACCTAACACAAAGCAAGATAGCTGTGGTTGTTGAAGATCAGTCATCTCACTTCCAGAACACCATTTCAAGAGTTCCTCAAGGTAGTGTCCATATTCAGCTGTTTCATCAGCTTCCCTCTATCGTAAGGTCAGAAGTGGAGACGTTTACTGATAATTGCACAAACTTCAGCACAATGTTCATTCACGACTCCTCAGATACTAAAACAGTCTTTATCCTAACACAGAAGGAACTGGACAAGATCCAGGCTTGAGTTAACAAGTAACAAGTAACTGTGCCATGCTAAGGGGGGAATTGGTGAATTGGTAATGGCACTGAATTAGTAATCCAGAAATGCATGCTAATGCTTTGGGGAAATAAGTTCAAATCCCACTTTCACAGTTGGTGAAATTTGAGTTCTACAAAATCTGGAATCATATAACATAGAAAGTAGACAGCCCTCGATGTTGTGCCGACCTCTTATTCTACTCTATGATCAAACTAATCTACATACCCACCATTTTACTATCATAATTTTCATTTTACTTCATTTTACTATCAAAATGTAATATTATAAAGCTCAACCATACAGCCATTGTTATTTGCTGTAAACACCCATCTGGTTCATTAATACCTTCTAGGAAAGGAGATATGTCTTCTTACCTGGCCTGGTATTCACGTGACTCCAGACCCACAGCAATGTGCTTGACACTTGACTGCCCTCTGAAAAGTCATAGATAGTCAATCAGTTCAAAGATACTTGGGATGGGAAACAGATTTTGATGTTGCCAGAGATACCCATATCTCAAGACTTTAAAGCAGATTCAGCACATACCCGGCATATGCTGTAAGTAATGGGAGGAAATGGGCCAGAAGAGTGAAGTGACAGCATAATTAAAACACAACAGAGAATTCAGAACATTCAGGGATGGCTGGCCCACCAAATAAAGTCAATTCTGACTGATTTTCATTCTCCTGCATCCTCACACATTACATTCCAGAAATGTCAGGTGGTGAATCTTAACATATATTTATAAGCATTTATTTATAGCATTGCACATTACAAAAATACACCTCCAAACAGTGTCACAGTGTGTTGATGCACAAGGCATAATTCAGTGATAACAGTTCATTCTCATCTTTGCATACAATTAAACATACTTTCTACACAATTCACATCACAAAGTCCTTTATTTTCCAAGATCCCTGTCAAGGGCTTTTATTGCACAGAAATCTACATTTCCCCTTTTATCACACAACTTCCAAGTTGTGAAGGCAGAAGCAGAAACTAACTCCCACATCATTCCATCAGAAGTTTCAACAAAATCTATTTGGCCTTTCCATAAATATTCCTCACTATGATAGGGTTCTTTGTGGATAAGTTCCTTACTAATTCTAGTTTCTGGTCACCAAGAATTACAAAGCTGATGGATGGGTTACCAAATGGTGAATAAGTGGAGGAACAAGTTACTGTAATTGCAGGAATCTGCACTGAAAAAAACAAATGCTGGAGATCACAGTGGTTCAGACAGCATCCACGGAGAGAGAGAAAGCTAACATTTCAAGTCTAGTTGACTCTCATCGCAGCAGTGATCTCAGCATTTGTTGTTATTGGTGGATAAGTGGACAAGAGTTTGGTAATTTTTCTTAGAGGTTCTAAAGTTCCTGGAGCCTTAGTTGGGATTGTTTAATTATTTACAGCATTGTAAATAAAACAAGATTTTGTTCTTAAATTGTGCATACTTTCGTTAAGACCCAGTTGACAGTGAGAAAGAATTCAAATAACTTACCGAACCTTTGAAGAAAGTTGAGTGCATTTGTTTAATAAGGTAGAGATCACAGAAGCCTGAGATGAAATGCCAAAATGAAAAGTTTTTCTCAGTAAAAGATCAAATTAAGCAAGGATAAACCTGGACAGCCACCTGAAAGGCGTAAGGCAAACAACATTGGATTTGTGGTTTGACTACGCACAGATACTACTGAAAGCTGAGAACACTGAGAGATGGCCACTGAAAGGACATTCATTGTCAAATTCCTGCCAGAACCTCTGAAGGACAAGGAGACAGCCAGTCCTGTGTAAATGCCCCCACTAATCCTGGTAAATATTGATAAGCTCATACACAACTAGCCCACCTATTGAGGATACTCAGGCTGACTGCTATGAAGTGGGAGGTGAAGAAGCTTGGTTGTACAACATTTATCATTGACATGCTTTGGAGGAATAAAGGAGCTTCTTCCACTTGACAGCATGGCTTAATACTTTTACATTCTCACAATAGATGCAGATTATTGGCTCAGTTTAATGATCAGAGGTTTACATTCCAGTTGCAGCAACTCTCAAAAATGCCGATCTAAAGTATTGCAGCCTTTCTGAGTTAATCAACTGGAAAACTCATATCAACTTCACTCTTCTTTGACAACCTATGTTGTAAGCAATAGTTGTGGCTTCACCATCAGATCTCACCAATGATAGAACAGGACAGCACAGAAGAGGGCCATTCCTGTGCCTGTGCTGACTCTTTGAAAGAGATAACCAATTAGTTCCATGCCTCCTGCTCTTTGTCATATTGCTGCATATTTTCCTGTTCTTTTATTTATCCAATTCCCTTTTCAAAGTTATTTAAATCTATCCTCTAGGCAGCACATACCATATCACAACAGCTGTGCAAAAAGAATTCTCATTCTTTCTCTGGTACTTTTAGCAATCATCTTTAATGTGTGTCTCTTTGATTATCAATCCTCCAGCAGTGGAAACTGTTCCTCCTTATTCACATTACAGTTTTCAACATCTCCATTGAATTTTCTCTTAACCTTTTCTAGCCTAATGAGAACAAACCTATCCTCTCTAATAATCCCATGTAATTGAAATTCCTCATTTCTGTTTATGATTGGTCATTGTTAGTGCATCCCCAATTCATTACGATTGTGGGTAGGATATCCCCAAATGGTTATGCTTCGAGGAGGACATAATTGGTTCCCTTTCTTTACTTGGCACATTAACTATTTGGTCAAAACAAATCAATTTTCAAAAGGTTCCTCCCCATGTGGATACTTTTCCCAGTACGTACTCATATAGGTTAGAGATGTGGGGTGAGTCCAAGAAGTGAAATTAAAATAATACAAATCAGTCTTTGGCTTGTCCATGATGAATACTTTGTGAAATATTGCAGCCATCAATCTGGGCAATTCTGGCCAGAGTATTCTTGATTTTGCAGTCAGCTAAAATCAATGTGTCCAGTTTCCAGTTGTTTTGCTAATTATTTGTTTTCAAAAGAGAGAGAGTACTGATTTCTTTTTACCTGCATCTGCAGGAGTATCTAAAGCAAGTTCTCAGCTATGCTTCTTCACAGTATGCTTCAGCACAGTAAGACTTGAACAACAAGCTCCTATATTCATTCACCTGTCTTGTGTATTGACACACAAAGACCAGAGTTTGCAAATTTATTTTAAGCCATTTTTTCACATATTCCTAGAAGACAAACATATCTTTTAACTAGTGGGTTTGGTTTTAACTCATATTGTCTACAGTTTGGGACCCAACCGACAAGAGAATACCATTCAGTTTTTAAATGTATCCCTATGAAATGTTTCTACCTGAAGCTCCCTTGGCATCCTTAGGTATGACATTCTATGGTACCCCTTTGAATTCAGAGTATCCATATAGGGTTTTCAGGTGGCCTCTGAATTTATATTCACAGCTATCTTTTGGCATGTTTGTCTTTCTTTAAAAATTATAATTAAAAGTACAACATACAATTGCAACATTTAAAAGGCATCTGGATGGGTATATGAATACCCATATTTGGAGGGATATGGGCTGGGTGCTGGCAGGTGGGACTAAGTTGGGTTGGATATCTGGTCAGCATGGAAATGTTGGACTGAAGGGTCTGTTTCTGTGCCGGATATCACTATGACTCTATGGCTCTATATCTGTCAGTAATTTGGGATCATAGTCCACTTTGACAACACATTGTACCTTTCCAGTAAATGTCCGCTGTACTTTCTCCAGAGTCTTGACATCTTTTCTAAAGTGTAGCTTTAGAAGTGGCTGCAGCTAAATTAAACAGGAAATATCAAAGTTAAATAACATACTAGTTACCATAGCTTGTTGATGTTTTTGCCCATTTTAGTGAGAAAAGATTCAGACCTGACCTTGGAATGTAAATCACTGAAGTCAGCAAATGTATTTATCTGAAGGAGAGGTTATCCAAATTGCACATTTAAAGCTTCAATTATGACTGAGGTACATTTCTCTCCTAATAATGACAAAAACAAACCACTTAAGAAAATTGATTTCTCAGAAGAACCAACAGATATCAGATAGAAATGCCTGCAACCCAACACCTGGGATTAAGATCTTGTTGTTCCTGTCCAAACACGGCTCAACAGAAAAGGAGACTCAGTGGTCCCTGGGTAAAAACCATGACAAACACCTCATCAACATTACCAATAAGCAGCTGGGATAAGCACTTGATTTTATTTCTGGGGGATTTACACACAGATTCTGTGTCACCAGCTTAGCAGACTAACATATTAAACTCCATTCAAAACAGATACTTGAGCAACCTATCATTCAAGCACCCATCCAACAATCTCTCCCAGGTAGGATTAAGAAGCTAATAAATTTGACCACCTTACAACCAGTAAAATATTGCATGAACCATGAGCCTTTAAGAGTGCAGCTTGACTTTTATTGGCTGGAGACCAATGAAAAATGAGTCACTGAACACCATTAGGTAAATACACCAAATAGAAAGTTAGAAAAAAAAGTCAAAAAACAGAAACAGGCTACTGAGATGAATAAAAACATGTGTTTATCAGCAGGAAAATCAAATGATCACATTTATCAACTATGTTCCTATATCACTTTATCCCATTTATCTTTTACCAGCTTTCGGATCTGCACTTGATGGTCGATTTAATTTCTATTCTAATTACAATTACTGGAAAAGTGAATTCCACAGCCTCCTTAACCCTGTGTAGAGAAAAGATACTCTTCACAATGCTCCAAGTTTATTCAATTTAATATTGTCTTTATGATCACTCATTATTCTCAACTATTGGAAACAGTCCGGTTCTAGCTATTTTTCCCCTCAAGTCAGAATTGAAAACACTTTCATTGCATTGCCCTGTAATCTAATGAAAAAAGTAGTCTTCCTATTTCTCATTTAGACATTTGGTAATACAGACCTTGAATATTGCTGAGAGAATTTGCATTTTGTAAAGCTTTTCATTTTGCACTCATGAGGATATATTGCAGTAAATACCAACGTAATAGGAATGCAGCATTTGATACTGTATGAGAAGAGATTTGCTGATTCATTGTAAAGTAAACTGTGATTGGTAGAAGTGTTGCAATGGCGTGTGCCTTAGTTATATGAGGACTGACAGTTAGCTGTCAAGTTGTGTTTAGATTTAGACCTGGCAGGTTAACTCTACTATGTCAAAGTTAAAAATCACACAACACCAGGTTATAGTCCAACAGGTTTAATTGGAAGCACTAGTGTTCAGAGCACCACTCCTTCATCAGGTGGTTGTGGAGGACACAATTGTAAGGCACAGAATTTATAGCAAATGCTTACAGTGTAATGTAACTGAAATTATACATTGAAAAATACCTTGATTGTCAGATGAAAGACTCAACAGACAATCAAGGTATTTTTCAATGTATAATTTCAGTTACATCACACTGTAAACTTTTGCTATAAACTTTTTGCCCTGGTGGCAGCATTCTGTTAGTGGAGAGCATCACACATTCTGCTCCTGTAGAGTAGCAATGTGGAGCAATCAGCTTAGCCTGTTTGTTCAAACTTTTTCAGATATTGTCACTTCAGGGTAATCCGAGGTAGACTGGGGATTTTTCAGAATCAAAAGTAATGGCTGTAGGACTATTGAAGAGTTTGTAAGATATACAGTAAGAAATAATATAACCGGTTTTAGCATTATCCTGCGGAAAAGCTTTGATGTGTCCTACTTCAGCATTAAAATTTACAAAAGGAACAAATGTCTCTCATCCTATTTGCAAAGTTGCTTATTATGTTAGATTTATAATAAGTGGGACTGTTGGAGTCTCAATGCACAAACTGAACAATGAAGATATGTTTGTGGTACAAAATAGAAGCACACACCCAGATGATTTCTCAATCAGGACATCAATGAAACATAGTCGAGAATGTATTGCTGGAAAAGCACAACAACAGCATCTGAGGAGCAGGAGAATCGACATAAATTTCAGACATAAGCCCTTCCCATCAATGAAAACAGAGCTCATTTGACAGTTATATTTCAAAAGTGAATTTGAGCACAAGCTGCATACTACAAAGACAAAGAAGGAAGTTTTTCATACCAGACAGCATCTTCAGTTCACATTGCTCTGTCTCCAAAACGTCAATATTGTTCCTTCTGTGTGTATGTTTATGTTTTAGCTGCAATGAAGTGTGTTACATTCATCAATAAGTCAGATGAAAATCACGTACTTAATGTGAATAACCTGGCACTGTAAATGTATAGGAAATTTTGACTTTCAATAACCCAGAAGCATATAAACTACCTAGACCAAACGGATACATAATCACTAGGTTCACCTCTAATGTTGTCCTGACTTCAATAAAGCTATATGTCTGATTTCCTTCAAGGGGTCAGACTTTTGTTGGTGTGATTTATGAACAGTTACTCTTGTTGTAAGGATCAAGATCAGATTCCCATTAGTCATGGACCTTGGTGTAGTGATTGTAACGAGGTCAACCAGGTGGACCTCATAGAATATGAGTTCTCCAATTGGGAATGTTAATCTGGTCCAATCAGGAAGACCTGGCTGACAGATGTAAGCAGGAGTGTTGCCTATGCCCATACTAGTCTGAAAATGCCTGATCTCAGAAGCTAAGCAGCCTTAGGCCTGGTTAGTACTTGGATGGGAGACTGCCTAGGAATAGCAGGTGCAGTAGGCTTTAAAAAAATTAAACAGGAGTGTCAGAGGTTCTGTTTGCTCTGAGAAAGCAGAATTGGTGTCAAGGACCCTCCATGAATAACTAAAGGAGACATGGTGATGGGATATCAGCCTCTGTGCAGTTATTTCATATTGCAGTGGGAGATGAAGGGAAACACAAACAGATAGCCTGTACTGAAAGGTGGACAATGTGTCACTGATGCATGAACAGTGAGGATGATAATGATTAGCTCAGGTAAAGTATCTGTAGGATGATAACTGCAATTGTTTTTATTTCTGTTCTTTGCTCAAAGTGGACTACTGTTAGATATAAAATTGATTCAATGAGTGACTGCTCCATTTACTAGGCCACTGGGTTGGTTTATGCAGTTCACCTGTTGGTTATAAGAATGTGTATCCAACTCAAAGCTTCTCTCTGCTGCTCTTTTGCCTTTCATTTTTCACTATTTAGTGTGTATTCCTTCTTCTGATTCATACTCCAGAATGCATCTTTTCACATTTAACCACTCTTTCTGTCATATGTCAATGCTGGCATTGTGGCATCTATGTGGCCAACAAGTGCTGGTCTTGTCAATGACATTTACACTCCATGAATAAAAATATTAAAAATGTTATATTGAGGGAGGCAATGGCAACAACATCAATGACTGAAATGTAGGCATTTCTCCTCCTCGGGTCTCTTATTCCACCATTTTCCTTGGCACACTAATAATAGGATGCAGTGCTTTCTGTTCTTATTACAAATTGAGAAATTCTACCAACTTTTCTCTCAATCTTCAACCCTTACCTTCACCTTCCTGTTTTTATTTCTGGGGATAGAAAATTGACCAGTGTCAACAAGAGGCCAGTGAAGACGTAAACACCTTAACTATACTTCCTCACAACCCACGTCTTTCAGTAAAATCAAAGAAGTGCAGATGCTGGAACTCTGAAACACACACAGAGAGTGTTGGAGAAACTCAATAGGTCGGCAGCATCTATAGAAAGAGAAGCAGATGTAACGTTTCGAGTCCAGTGACCCTTCTCCCCCAGGAATATTGAGGAAATTTCTTAGAGGGATGGAGATGCTGAGGTAAAGAGGTTTAGAGGGAACATCCTAATTCTGAGGATGGGAATCCAAAAATTGAAAGCTGTACTGCCATCAGGAGGATAATGGCTGGGAAGTGGAGGAGGGAAGGGGAAGCCACATTATAAGAATTGGAGAAGAGAAGGAACATTGGAGAAGAGTTTGAGTTGATCATATGGAGACAAATGATATGAGATCCCTTGCGTCTACTTTTCCCATTGCAACCCACCCTACCAAGCTCTCTGGCTGAACACATCTGAGTGTAGCTGGAGAATTTGTCTCCAGCCTGGGGATCAGACTCTGTGCTGGGAATCCTGTACTTAATCGGATTGACAGTTGGTGTCTGCACTCTCAGCAAGGAACAAGTTTATTTCAAACTCTGGCATTTACACTAAGAAAATTCTGATGCAACATGCTCTGTAACATTGGCAATGATTTACCAGGTTGGACTTGCATGTTTTTCAGATCTTATCTTTCTCTGAAAACAGCACAAAGCTCACCATTTCCATTAGGTTTCTAACTGGTTGGAAATGTACTTAACTGAAGGGAAGCGACATCACATTGAGACTTTATAGTGAAATGGAAAGTTTGTTTTTTTAAATAAAACTTTGAGAGATAGGGGTACAAATTGCAGCTTATTAATGTTCATGTACTTTCGAGACATGATTTTAAACTAGTAACAGTGAAGGAATGGTAATACTTTTCTAGGGCAGGCTTATATATGGCTCAAAGGGAATCTCACAGATAGAGATGTTGCAATGCAGCTGTTATTTTTGTCCTTTAACATCATAGAGATTATGCATTTGGAAGGTATTGTCGAAGGAATCTTTCAGAGTTTCTGTAGTGCATTTTATAGGTGGTACCTATTGCTGCTACTGTACATTAGTGGTAGGGGTAGGGGGAGGGGAGGAGGGAGTGAATATTTAAGTTACTGGATTGTTGTACAGCCACTCCACAATAGTGATAAAAGTGCAGCAATTTGTAACTGCTCTGGTTTGTGAATTAAACCTGTAACCATTTTATAATTTTTCCATGGGCAGTGGAAAAAACTGCCAGTTCTGCTTCATATCACTTTTCCTTTCAGCCAGGAACAGGAAAGGAAATTTTGCAACCATTGTGTCTTACCCAAGGCTTTCTTTGTTTCTTTCTCCATGGTTTTCAATGGCAGTTAGTAGCTTTTAGTAGCTTCGGACATCCTTGTATTCCTTTTCAGTAGCAGTGCTTCTATACAACTTTTCAACACTCAATCTCAGCTCCATTCTGACACCATGGCTAAATGTTACCAGAAACTGTCTAAGTGTTAATCTTGGCATATTTTGTGAAGGGTTTCTTTCTGTGAACACTATCAGAAATTCTCACTTTGTTATTTCCAAAACCTACCTCACTATCTATGCACCATGGCACTGTGGTGCCCTGGTCATCATATCATGCCTCCTGTCACAGGCAGAAGTACTTGTCACTGCCTGTACTAGTCCTGGCATTCCCAGCACTGGCACCATATTTAAAATGCAGTTATGAGACAGGTCGCATGCCGTCAGTCATGTTTCATCTCAGACGTTGCCCTGGATATGGTGACCAGAGTGAAATTGACACTGTTTTTTTCACAGAGTTCTGGATGTCCTGTTGGACATGATGGCCAGAGGAGAGTGATCTTCTTCCCTCAGGAATGGCAGAGCAGACCACACCACCAAACCCTGTCTGTCTGGACACAGCCTGCTGCCCAGGTGAGTGCTATTTCCACAGACCAGAGGAATATGTAGCAATGCCACAAGAAGGTCAAAAACCTTCTGAGTTTCACTAGGATAAGTACCACTATCTTCTCTCTACTAACCTCACACTCATTCTATCTCTGCTATTGCACCCACCTCTCACCAGGCCTCATGGTCTACCACTCTCAAGATGTCATGTAACATCCTCTCCATCTAATCCTACCCCCACAACACTAACCCTACATGTCCTACTCACACACACGGGTCACCTCATCATGTTTCCCCCACCTGCACTAGCACTAATATTGTGCCATTCACGTTCATCTCACTCATGTCGTCCCTTTTCCTTATTCCAGGAGAAAACAACCCACAATAGAGCAGAGAGAGCAATATGCATGGTTCATTGCCCAACACACCACCGTGAGTGAATCTTGCCCTACCTTTCCCTGTAGTGATGCTGAAACCTTCATTTCTTGGCAACCAAGGAAGGATCATTGTCATAGAGTCATGGAGATGTACAGCACAGAAATAGACCCTTCAGTTCAACTCGTCCATGCCGACCAGGTATCCTAACCTAATCAAGTCCAATTTGCCAGCACTTGGCCCATATCCCTCTAAACCCTTCCTATTCATATACCCATCCAGATGCCTTTTAAATGTTGCAATTATACCAGCCTCCAACACTTCCTCGGGCAGCTCATTCCATATACACAGCATCCTCTGTGTGAATATTCAAGTTGTCGCTTAGGTCCATTTTAAATCTTTCCCCTCTCACCCTAAACCTATGCCCTCTGGTTCTGGACTCCCCCACCCCAGGGAAAAGACCTTGTCTATTTATCCAATCCATGCTCCTCGTGATTTTATAAACCTGTATAATGTCACCACTCAGCCTCCGACTCTCCAGGGGTTTTTAAATTCATTGGTCTCCCATTATTGCCACTGGAAATTCACTGTCAAAATGCAACCCCTTTCTCATGACACATTCTGTCTTTTGCTTCCAGAAGGTACCAGTGGAATCTGCACAGTCTCTGGTTACAATGGCGGGGTTGCCTTCTGTACCCTTTACAAGCTGATATACTGACAACTCAATCGTTATTAAATATAGATTAGAGTCCAGAGAACATGCCTGTGAGCACAACACTGCTGAGTGTCTGCAACCAGCCAAGGAAGAAATCCCTACTGACTGGTTCTCGGAGGACTGCCAGCAAACAGGAATCTGTTCATCATTCAGCGGACAAGGATTCCAGCAACTGTTTTCACCCAATGAGTTCAGTAAGCTGATAAACTGTAGGGAATATCAGAATATCAGAAAGATATTGCAGTGTTATTGAAGGAACTCCTGAGTCTTCACATCCATAACCGTGAAGCTTTATGTTCTGGCCACATACAGTGTGGCATCAATGCTGCCCAAAGTGGTCATTGTCATATTTCCATAAGGACTCTGAGTTATGTGAGACCTTATCCGGTTGCATGATGAACAACCAATGTTTATTCTACACTGGGAGTAGATTTCTTCACAAAGCTGCCATGAAGCAGTCCTCTACTCCCCCCAAAAAATCCTATCTTCCACATCATAGCCTATCTCGTTAAAGACTTATATTTCAGTCTGCGAATATGGCAGCCGTGATGCATTGTCTTTCAGAACTTGTTACAGAATGTGGTTGGCAAATTTCATAGCATGATCAGTGGGAACAATGTAATGAACATAATTTATTGACCAAGCTCCATGACTGATCATGGCCTCTCCACCTCCAGAATGACATGGTAAGATAGTTCTGACTGACGACAGTGCAGACCATGGACTGCTTCCACTAGGCCTGCAGGACTGACTGTGGCCCAATCTCTGGGCTTTAAGGACCCAGAACCTGGATTCTTGGAGCATCAAGTGCTTGTGACCAAAACCCAGCACTTTGGGTGGCACAATGGGTCAGTGGTTAGCACTGCTGCCTTACAGCGCCAGGGACCCAGGTTTGATTCCAGCCTTGGATAACTGTCTGTGTGGAGTATGCATGTCCTCCCCATGTCAGCGTGAGTTTCCTCTGGGTGCTCTGGTTGTCTCTCAGTTGAAAGGTGTGCAGGTTAGGTGGATTGGCTATGTTAAATTGCCCCGTAGTGTTGAGGGATACTCAGGTTAGGTGGGTTGGCCGTGAGAAATGCAGAGTAAAGGGATTAGGTGGGTCTGAGTGGGATGCTCTTCAGCCAAATGGCCTGCTTTCAAACTGTAGGGATTTTATGATTCACTGTAATCAGACAAGCCCCTTGACTGACTGAAATCCCCTTCACCCCACTAAACACTATTGTCATTTAACATTTACACATAGACATTCTCTTCAAGCAGATGGAGTGTATATGACACGTAAGTCACTCGCCACAGTGACACAGCACTGTGCTGCATAAAGACTTGTTTACCCTCTACACTTCCCCCCGCCCGCGCCCCCGCCCCAATCAGACTGGTACATTGACTCTTCAAAGCCAAGCCCCTTGACTGACTGAAATTCCCTTCACCCCACTAAACACTATTGTCATTTAACATTTACACATAGGCATTCTCTTCAAGCAGATGGAGTGTATATGACACGTAAGTCACTCACCACAGTGACACAGCACTGTGCTGCATAAAGACTTGTTTACCCTCTACACTTCCCCCCGCCCGCGCCCCCGCCCCAATCAGACTGGTACATTGACTCTTCAAAGCTTTCCACCATCACAAGGTGCTTCCTTCTTTGTCATAAAAGCAAGGCCAAACTGCAGAGGTTGGCAGCCTCCATCTCAGTACACACTGAGCAAGCAATGTTATCCAAAGAAGCTGATACCTCCAACTAAGCACTACAGACAGGGTGCATGCTCTCAGAAGCAATGTCACAAATAAATGCTGAATGTCTCTAAGCACAAATGTCACTGAACAATCAAAAGGAAGCTAAGACCCATAAGTAGCCTGTCTCCATCTCAATGCAAAACAACACAGTGCTTGGTTGTCCTTAATTTCAATGCAACCTGACAGAACCATGCAAGTTGTAGGTGTCCCCAACTGTAAAGTTGAGGTGCTGAAATGGT
Source organism: Chiloscyllium plagiosum (assembly GCF_004010195.1). Lineage (NCBI taxonomy): Eukaryota > Metazoa > Chordata > Chondrichthyes > Orectolobiformes > Hemiscylliidae > Chiloscyllium > Chiloscyllium plagiosum. The sequence continues at coordinate 101,627,004 of NC_057713.1, read as the reverse complement.
GATTGAGTCGGCTCGTGAACAGGTATGAGATATGGTGATACCGTTGGTTTTCCAATGCCATTCTGTGGAGACAAGTCACCAAGTACTTGCTCCAATTTCTTTTATCAAGTTTTTGTGCATTGAGTTTCTCAGTTGGAAGAAAATTGGAAGTGTGCTGTCAATAGGGTGAGTTGCAGTATTCATGAAATGCAAATGCCTGGAAAAAGCTAGTCGCCCCTTGAGTGAGAGATTCCAAAGTCATCATTTAACTGTTCAGGGGAAACTCTGGTGAGCTTTTTTTGATATTGAGAATTCTCACACTATTTAGTCATCTCGTCTGCTATCATTCTTGGCAAACTAGGAATGGGGAAATTCTACCCAATGCTACAAGCTCACAGGAAAATAATCCTGCTTCTACTGGGTCTTTATTGGATTGTTTGTAAGATGGCTGCCTGCAGTGGATGCCTCATTGCAGAGGTCATATGACTATGGCATGTCCAGAAGCACTTTAGGACAATTTCCATCAAATCAGTTGGAGTGCCAACAAAGTGGGCTGCTTCGTGCTGGATGATGTCAAGCTTCCTGAGTATTGTTGGAGCTGCACCTATTCAGGCAAGTGGGTAACATTACATCACAGTCTTGACTTGTGCCTTGTAGGTGGTGAATAGGATTTGGGGAGTCGGTGGGGAGGAGTTCGAAGTCACAGAAATCCCAGCACTAAACTGGTCTTACAGTTTTGTGTGGCTGCTCCAGTTGATTTCCCAGGGTTTTGACAAATTAATCAAAAGACACAAGATTCAGGCCATACAGCTATAAGAATGGCCAACTTTTTTTTCAAGTACTTAATTATTGTATTTCAGACACTTGTCTTCAGGTTTTGCAAGGCCAGTGGAAAGTTTTGGTTGACCACTAGAGGGTGCCATTAAACACTGGTAAGAATGGACTGCTGGAAACAGGAAATTTCACGGAGATAGTATTTGTAAATAATCAGACATACTGATATTACAATATTTACGATTAATAACCCAAAGCACTCTTTATGGTCCCTAAACTGATTACGGCTGTCCTAAAATCAGTAACAACTCTCAGGCAGTCAGGAAATTAGATTATTTGAAATTCCTTAAGATATGTCTAAAAAGCTTTTTGATGCAAATTTATAAATGAATAACATTAAAAGCATTGTCTAGCATGCGTAGAATTTGTATAGAACAGAACAGATCCTGAGAGAATAACATTTGTAGACACGAGGAACTCAGTGGACTCTGGTTAGCAAGGGTAAGGGTGTGTGCAGTGAGTGAGGTTGGGTGAAGCAGAGCAAAGGTGAGGGAGGATGAGGGAGGTTGAGGGCGAAGAGGTTTAGTGAGGGGAGTTGGATAAGGGAGTGCAGGGCAGTAAGGGGTATAGAGGGTGGGTGAGAGGAGAGAGAGCAAGGGTGGATAAGGGGGAGAGGTTGGTGAAGGAGTGAGGGTAGCGATGGGTGAGGGGGTGAAAGTGCGATCTCTGGTGAGCTGTAGGTATAGACAATGCTGCTCCTTCCTTCTCTGTAACATGTGAGCTCACCCATGATCAGATCTCAGCTGTTCAACTTCACAATTCCATGTGGGGCAATGAAAGAGATGGCTACATTTGTATAGCATCCTTGGGACATCCCATTGTGCATTCTAAACAATGAAACATGAGTTATCACTTGCAATATAGGAAACAAGGTATCCAATATGTATAGAGCCTACAAGTACAATGTGACAAAATGCAGTTCACTTCTTCTGATGGATGTTAGCTGAGGGATAAATATTGGCCAGTTCACCAGGAAGCACTCTCTTCCTCTTCTCCAAAACAGATGTATTCATGGGGGAGAATCACTCGGGGGCAAATCTGTGATATCACTGCTATCTTTCTGACATCAGACAAATATGCCATGTCCACAGTCAACTGATGACAGTCTCCCTGAAGGCTGGTTAGGCTTGCGTGAAATCCTCTGCTCTCCTCCACTGAGCTGCAAACATCATAGCTACAGCCACAGGCTACCTTGTGGAGGGCTTCTCCGAAGAGTCACAAACAGCCAACTCTAATCAGACTCACTGCAGAAACATTCAGAGGGAGCCTCCATCCTGAGGTGCCCACAGACTCCCACCTACTGCAGCAGTGCCCCCCTCACTGTTTAAGTTTGCCGACTGCCCACAACCTTGGGTTGACTTTACAGCCTGCAGTGCCTGACTGCCATCTCTAATAGGCCAGAACTCCCAGAAGCTCCCTGTCTGTTGGCTGCCTCCAGGAGGATTGTGTAGGTGAGTGGTCCTGGATGACCTGCAAATGGTCCCAAAGGCCAACAATCTTCAACATTTGGAAGACAGGCAGCTGAGACATTGTGCTCAAGTCTTGCAAATGGGGTCCAGTGACGTGGAGGCAAATGTTACTAACTGTAACTCGATTGAGATTCAATAGTGCTTGAGCTGAACGCAAGAAACCTCCAGCCATTCAATGGGGAAATTTACTGGTCTCTTAAGCCACAGCAAGAGAGATCACAGAGGTTGTCTACCAAGGCTGATTTCCTTCGATTTATCCTCCATGATATAGACTAGGCTTTGTTATATACACACACTAGAATCAATTCAAACCCATTTATTGCTCAGTTGCTCGATTTTAAATGGATTCCAGCGACCACAACTAAGTCTCCATTTAATATCATTTAAATGGCTAGGTTTCGCCTGCAGAGTGCCTTCAACATTTTTCCTGTAATTCCTGTCAGAGTGTGGAACAGAACTGGAATGCTAGGGCAGCAGTGAAATCCAGGTTAACAAATTCAAACAAGACAAACAGACCTAGGCATTAAATCCTTTTTTTTCTGTTGCTATGGCAGCTGGAATGGGAGACCCTTTATGGGCCAGTCAGGTTTCTACAAACTAATGAAGGAATAAGTCTGGATTGAGGATTCAAAGCAAAAGTAAACCTCCATCTTTCTTATTGACAGGGGCTGAAATCCCTTTGTTCAGTTGGTAACTGGTTAGAGCCTCATAGGTCATGTTCACTAGAGTGGTTAACCTTCCCCTAACATGGAAGCTACATCCTCCTTCTCACAAACATTTACACGATTAATTCAACTAAACGTTCAGCCTGACAAGTTTTTTGCATCAAGCAATGATTGGATAACCCTGTAGTTTCCCAAGATGTTAGCAATATCATTCCTCAAATATAGGAGTACAAACTGGCATTAGTAAGAATGTCATTCAATAATTCACAATAACACAAACAGTGCTCCATAGATCAACCATCATTCATTTACATTACTGATGGGAGTACAATGGGTTTGACTCTCCACAGATCAATCAACCTTTCCATTAGAAGGGCATTGGATCTATTTTCCTTCAAGTTTCTATGATGTAAGGTGACAGAGATAGCACCATGTTTGTAAACCCTGTCTAAGCAGGATTGGCCCTCATTCTGTGCAGGTTTTCAAAGCTTCTCACCAGATCAATCCACTCTGCAGTGCCAATTTCCATCAGAATCTATCGACAGTCTCCTACTCTCAAACTTCATCTTGTCTCGTACCAAGAATCAGAAAACGCAGACAAGTTGTTTAGCGATCTCCCAAGCTTGGGTCAATAGGCTTGGCATTTTCCTTTGTTGAGCCGAGCTATTCAAACACACATAAACATACCTGTCAGAATGCAGATTCCCTTGAGAATGTGTCAGGAACAATACAGACTGTGGTGCCATGTGAGACTGCACACACTTTGGAGTTCAGCAACCTGTCAGCAGCTAAGATCTTTCAGATTCTTGAGTCATGTAACATCAGTCAAGGTGTTCCAATGTGTTTAGCATCTGCATACTCCCGAGACTGCCCTTTATTGGCAGCAGTTACAAGTGGTTTTGTTTTCATATTGATAACAATGGAGTGTCATTCTTTGGAATGTGAGAGGTTGTGCCATTGATTGCAGTCCATTCTGTGTCACTTTAAATCCTAATTCCAACTTCGGGATTCATCTAAACTTTGATGTAACTGAAATCTGCAGCAAAACCCACTTTATACCAATGTGTTAAGGTCTTTCTAATTTTGTCATTTATCTGATTGTGTTGTGGCTCACACCAAATCCCATTCTCGTATCATCCCTTGGCTTGCGGCTATCAAATCTTCATCCTTGTTTTCAAATCCCTCCAAAATCTTGCCTCTTCCTATCTGTGTATCTTCTATTACAGTTCCAATGAAGCCACTGATTACTGCAAAGACTATGGGTCCTGATAGCCTCCCAGCACTCCCAAAGACTAGTAATGTGGAGCTATCTGTGCCCCTAAACAAGCTATTCCAGCACAGAGTCATAGTCGTCGAATCATAGAGATGTACAGCATGGAAACAAACCCTTTTGTCCAACCTGTCCACACCGACAAGATATCCCAACCCAATCTAGTCCCACCTGCCAGCACCCGGCCCATATCCCTCCAAACCCTTCCTATTCATATACCCATCCAAACGCCACTTAAATGTTGCAATTGTACCAGCCTCCACCACATCCTCTGGCAGCCCATTCCATACACGTACCACCATATGTGTGAAAAGGTTGCCCCTTAGGTCTCTTTTATATCTTTCCCCTCTCACCCTAAACCTATGTCCTCTAGTTCTGGACTCCCCGATCCCAGGGAAAAGACTTTGTCTATTTATCCTATCCATGCCCCTATCCATTAGAGGTTTAATTTTGTAAACCTCTATAAGGTCACCCCTCAGCCTCCAACGCTCCAGGGAAAACAGCACCAGCCTGTTCAGCCTCTCCCTATAGCTCAAATCTTCCAACCCTGGCAACATCCTTGTAAATGTTTTCTGAACCCATTCAAGTTTCACAACATCTTTCTGATAGGAAGGAGACCAGAATTGCATGCAATATTCCAACAGTGGCCTTATCAATGTCCTATACAGCCGCAACATGACCTCCCAACTCCTGTATTCAATACTCTGAACAATAAAGGAAAGCATACCAAACGCCTTCTTCACTATCCTATCTACCTGCGACTCCACTTTCAAGGAGCTATGAACCTGCACTCCAAGGTCTCTTTGTTCAGCAACACTCCCTAGGAGCCTCCAGTCTGAAAAACAACCCTCCACCACTACCCTCTGTCTTCTACCTTTGAGCCAGTTCTGTGTCCAAATGGCTAGTTCTCCCTTTATTCCATGAGATCTAACCTTGCTAATGAGTCTCCCATCGGAAATCTTGTTGAACGCCTTACTGAAGTCCATATGGAACGTTGCCCAAATACTTCCTGTTCACAAAAAGCAGATCAAATACATTCAAGCTAATTACCAACACATATTTGCTCTTGACTATCAGCAAAGCAGCCTCAAATGGCACTTACACAACAATTACCTGCTCGCTCATGCTGAGTTCAGCCTTCGTCCAGTGATAAAAAGTGATGCATGGAAATGTGACATTGACTGATCTGATTGGAGGGGATGAAAATTTATCAGGCATGTGCAGGAAAGCAGAGCTGAGTTTAAAATCAGATCAGCCATAATCCTGTTGAATAGCAATGCAGGCTTGAAGGGCAAAGTGGCCTACTCTTGTTCCTTGTTTGTATGGTGTCATACCCAATACAAAGAAAGATGGCTGTGGTTATTGGAGGTCAATCATCTCAGCTCCAGGACATCACTGTAGCAGTTCCTCAGGATGGAAATGGGGATATTTGCTGATGAGAATCAATGTTTAATTCCTTTTGTGACTCCTCAAATATAGTAGTAGTTCCTATCCATTTGCAGCAAAATCTGGGTAACATTCAGGCATTGGCTGAAAAGTGGCAAATAATGTTGATGCCCCACTTTTGCCAGGCAATAAGCATCCCAAAAAGAAAGAAAGTCTAACCATCACTCCTTGACATTTAATGAGATTACCATCAATGAGACACAGTTTATCAACATCCTGGGGTTACCACAGAATGAAAACTGAATTGCCCCTCAGCCATATAAATACTGTGGTATAAGAGCACATTATAACCTTGGAACTCTGTGGCAAGTAACCTGCTATCTGACTCTACAAAGCCTGCCCACCATCTGCATTGTTCAAGTCAGGAGAGTAATGGAATTACCTGGATGAGCTCCAACAACACTGAAGAAGCTCAACATCAGCCAAAACAAAGCAGCACATTTGAATAATATATCATCCACCACGTTCAAAATTCACTCCCTCCACTACCAATGCAGAGTGTCAACATTATATAATCATCCACAAAATGCACTGCAACAATTCACTAAGGATCTTTAGACAACATCTTCCAAACCCACAGTCTCTATCACCCAATAGGACAAGACACCAAATGTCTTTCTGGATTCTGCAAGTCCCTGCCAAGTGACATATCATACTGAACTGGAGCTATATTGCTACTCCTCCGCTGTTACTGGAACACTGTCTCTGATAGCATTATGGAAGTACCTACAATACATGGACTGTGACAGTTCAAGAAGGCAGTTCATCACTTACTTAGAAATTAGTAATAAATGTTTGCCTTTTCAATGGTGCCTACATCCCAAGAACAATGTAATTTTTAAATTCAATAGTATTGTTCAAAAGGGAATTTTGGAAATATTTGAAGATGATAAGTTAACAGGCCAGCAGGGAATGAGGAGCAGAGTGGGGATTAATTAGGTAGCGCAAGCGGCTGAATGGCTTCCCTTTGTATTGTATGATTCTATTATTCCAAGTTTCCATCTAGAAAGGATGTATGAAAACAGGGTCATGAAGCATTTACAAAGCAGAAAGAAGTGGCTTTAACACACAGGGGGTTGGGGGATGCGGATTCACAGTGACATTAAAGCACAGTCTTGGAGTGAGATTAGATTTTGTGACTGGACAAAGATTACAGCAAACTCTCACACTGAGAGTTTGATGGAATTGATGGGATACACTGTGAACAGGAAGCAGGGTCACTTGAGACCAGAGTGGTCATCCCTGTTCTTTTGCGTGACATCCAGGTAAGTATCAGCGTTATAAGTCTGAGCCAATGATAGAACCAGCAAACTTGCAATGGTGATCAAAAATACTTTGTAAAGAGGATTTAACAGTCCCTTTTAGCATGCAACCTCTCCAGTGTGATTCATCATCACCATCTCCAGGGCAATTAGTAATGGCAATAAATGCTGGTCTAACCAGCAATACCCACATCATTTAAACAAAGAAAAACATGGGGAAAGGCATCATACATTCTTTTCCCTAGTCAAATTGATAATTTGAATTGAAAATGGAAGATTCTTATGGGCAACAAAAGGGGATTGAGCAAGACTGAGGGGAGGATAAATGAGCTGATGACTTGGCCTTCGATGGATCACTGCTGCTACACTTTAGTCTATTCCTGTCACTCATGTTAACTGTGATTCAATGAATAACAGTCTCAACCACAGTCCTGAGCTGAAGTCCCAATTCCAATTGTGCAGCAAAAGATTGCAGGGGTAGAACCAGACTCTGTCTCATTCTACACTTTGTGCACAGGTCCCAGAGCAGATTTGCTTCTGGTGAGAATATGGCTCACCTCTGCAGCTCAGTCTCTAAAAGGAGATAATTGCCTATAAACAGGGAGGAGGTGTCACTGACCTGGCACTGAAGCACCAACTGGGCTTCAGTCTCAGCAGGATGGTGGTGATGAGGGATTTTAATCTGATGTCAGGAAGATTCTGGCAATGTCGCCAATTTATGTACTCCCCCAACCAGCCAATTGATCCTAATTGGCCTCCCAGTCTTGCCCTGAAACTCTGGTACAGTCACTTGGAGGTGGGAACATGCGAAATAGATGATTTGATTTTGCAACTTGTCCAGAAATTCCCCTCCATCGCCAATACTACCTTCTCGTAGCTGCTGAGATTCCACGCTGTCTCTTTTTCTCACTCCGCTTTCTCTCTCTATCTAACTCTCTTTCTCTCTGACTTTTTTCCACTCTGCTGCTCACACTCCCCATCAGTGATCACCAAGAGGGAATAATCTAACTCCAGGATAATTATATAAATGTAAATCCTCCTAGAGTCAGTATTCTTGTCTGTCAAGTGGGGTAACATGGCAAGTATGAGCCTGTGTTCCTTCTCCTTTAAGGTTATATCTGAGTGGAGCTAATGAGTTACAATTTGTTCACAAACCAGCTGTATCTTAACTCTCTAATAATTCACTGTATTACATTACCACTAATTGAATCAAACACAGATAGCCATCAGTACAAGGCATCCCACTTGCTAGCAACACACACAATCCTTTCAGTCACAGACCCCTTTCTTTATTTCAGGGAAGCACTTTGTGTATTATGTACAGCAGTGTCTTAAACATTCATGCTGAGGCCTTCACCATTCTGTGCAGTTTCAATATCAACCTGTTAATTAGGATGAAATGTCAAATTTATGTGGTTTTATTTAGAATGTTTATTTTAAGCAAAACCCTCACTTTATATCATTGCATCAAACAAACAACTTCCAGTATAAGCAATTTTAACATCATAAAGCATTCCAAGTTGCTTCACAGGAGTGTTATCAAATGATATTTGACACCAAGCCACATAGGAGATACCAGGCCAGATAATTAAAAAGCATTGTCAAAGAGTATCTTAAAGGAAGAAAGCAAACTGCAGAGTCAGAGAAGTTTAGAGGAGGAATTGAAGAGGCTGTGGCTCAGACAGTTAAAGATACAGCTCTCATGGTTGAGCGCTTAAAATCATGCAACAAGACTCAAATGGGGGATTAAATGAGTCCAGACATCACGGAAGGTTGTAAAACTGAAGGAGATTACAGAAATGGAGAGGGGTGAAGTCATGTAGAGACTTGACTTTAAAGCAATTTGGAAATTCCTGAAGTTATAAAAGGTGCTCCAGCAATGCAACTCTTGTTCCATTTCTCCTCAATTTTTTTGATTTGAAAAGCATCTTCATGAATGATTGAACTCTGAGGGAAAAAGGTCAGTGCAACCTGCCCTGTTCACAGTTTTGCTTGTGGGCACTGTACGTACTTGGAGAGACACGTTCCCAAGGACAGGTGCTGATGCAAGTGCTAAGAGGAATTCTATATTCCGGCTAAAGCAGTGAGAGCCAATTGGTGGGCCAAGCCTGACATCCTTTTGGAAGAGGAAGAATATCCTTATGTCACTGACCCAAACCTCCCACTCCCACTTACCGTGGCTTGACTGTGCCACCAGTAATATACACAGATGAAGGAAGTGACACTATGAGAAGGTGGTTCTACAAACCTTTCAAAACTCAATTATAAATTTCAAACTGATGGTTAAACATCGTCTCCCAAAAGGCCAAATACAAGAACCTGCCGTCCTGTTTTCTCATTGAAGAGCCTCTTGATCTTTGGGTGAGCTCTGTTACGACCCTGACAACATTATGTGACAGCATGTTAATGTTATTACCTGTGAAATCCTGTTTGGAAGTAGTACTAGATATCTAGTCTCAGAGGACTGGAGAATAGCCAAAGTTATTCCATTGTTTAAGAAGAGCAGGGTTAATCCTGGAAATTACAGGCCTGTGAGCCTCATGTCGGTGGTCGGGAAATTATTGGAAAAGATTCTCAGGGACAATATCAAAATGCATTTAGAAGCAAATGGATTTATTAGGGATAGACAGCAATGTTTTCTGTGGGAGACGTTGTACCTCACTAACTTGATCGAGTTTTTTGAGGTGACGAAAATGATTGATGAGGGAAAAGCAGTTGATCTCATGGACTTCAGTAAAGCCTGTGACAAGGTCCCTCAAGGTAGACTGTTATAAAAGGTGAAGTTTCATGGTTTCAGGGATGAGCTGACAAAATGGATACAGAACTGACTTAGTCATAGAAGACAGATATTTGTGGTAGAAGGATCCTTTTTGGAATGGAGGGCTATGGTTAGTGGTGTTCTACAGGAATCAGTGCTGGGATCTCTGCTGTTCATGGTCTATATGAACATGGAGGAAAATATGGCTGGTCTAATTCATAAGTTTGCGGATGAAACAAAGATCAATGGAGTTGTGGATAGTGAGGGGGATTGTCAGAGGTGACATTAGGATGTAGATCAGTTAGAGGCATGGACAGAAAATGGCACATGGAGTTTAATCCGGATAAATATAAGGTGATGCATTTTGGAAGGTCAAGTATGGTAGACATTATTTCGAAAATGGCTAAGTTCTCAGGAGTATTGATATGCAGAGGGATCTTGGTGTGCAGGTCCACAGGTCACTAAACGTGGCAGCACAGGTAGATAAGGTAGTAACAAAGGCCTATGGCATTTTTCCTTTCATTGGAAGGGGGATTGAGTACAAGGATAGATACATTATGCTGCAGCTTTATAAAACTTTAGTTAGGCCATACTTGGAATATTGTGTACAGTTCTGATCATCACTACAGAAGGATGTGGATGCCTTAGAGAGGATACAGAAAAGGTTTACCAGGATGTTGCCTGATGTGGGGGGTTTTAGCTATGAAGAAAGGTTGAATAGACAGAGTTTGTTTTCACTGGAACAGAGGAGGTTGAGGAGCAAACTGATAGAAGCTTATAAGATTGTGTGTGGCATGGATAGAGTGGAAAGTATGAGGCTTTTTCCAAGGTTAGAGGGGTCAATTACTAGTGAACACAGGTTCAAGGTGCAGAGCTGGGGGTGGAGGAGAGGAGTCTGATGGAGTTTAAAAGAGATGTGCAAGACAAACTTTTCACACAAAGGGTGATGAGTGCCTGGAACTCGCTGCCAGAGGAGTTGGTAGAAACAGACACAATAGCAGCATTAAAAAGCTGAATATGAAGGGAATAGAGGGATACAAACCCTGTAAGTGAAGACAGTTTTGGGATGGAAGGGCAGAATGTGTCGATGCAGGCTTGAAGGGCCGAAGGGCCAGCTCCTGTGCTGTATTGGTCTTTTTTCTTGGGAGCACAGTTTGAGCACTTTGGAATTACTTCTCCTTCGGTTTTGGTCTCCTTACATACGGAAGGATATTCTGTCTTGGAGAAGGAGTTGCAAAGCTTCGCTGAATTGATTCCTGACATGAGAGGATTGACCTCTGAGCATAGGAGGCCATTTGATCTTGGTTCACCATTCCAATGAAGTTATCACTGATCTGTGAACTAACTCAATATACCCATCTTACCCTAGTACATACAGTCAACAAAATCCAGGAGGAGTGACTGACTAAAATAGGTCCATTCTTTATGGATTGTAGAAAAATCAGAAATGGTATTATTAGTGTCGATAAGATGCTTAGAAAATCTGACAGGGTGGACAGTAGAAATCTGTATCCCCCTGGTAGAGGACATTCTTGGGAAAAGGGTTTGGCTATTGGAGACTGAGAAATTTCTTCATTCAAAAATATGTGAATCTTAGGACTTCTTTACTCCAAGAGCTGTGGATGCTCAGTCATTGAATCAGTACTGATTCTGTTAGATTACTGATTGTTCAGGGTATTGTTAGATGTGGGGAGAAGGAGGGAAAGAGGAATTGAAACTGAAGTTCAGCCATGATTTGATTGATGGGTGGAGCAGGCCAGAGGGGCACAATGAATGGTTTACCCCTGCTCCTGTTTTTGAAGTGTTTTGATGTTAGTTGTGTGTGCTCTGACGAAAGTGAGAAAATGTTGGGGCTTTGTGCAGAAGGGACTATTCCTAGAGTATCCAGTTTTATTCAGAAAGGATTAAACCATTGATTATAGAATCTTATGGGATTATACTGGATGAGATTAGATTAGATTACATTACAGTGTGGAAACAGGCCCTTCGGCCCAACAAGTCCACACCGACCCGCCGAAGCGCAACCCATCCATACCCCTACATTTACCCCTTTACCTAACACTCCGGGCAATTTAGCATGGCCAATTCACCTGACCTGCACATCTTTGGACTGTGGGAGGAAACCGGAGCACCCGGAGGAAACCCACGCAGACATGGGGAGAACGTGCAAACTCCACACAGACAGTCGCCTGAGGCGGGAATTGAACTGGGTCTGTGGCGCTGTGAGAGGAGAGGAGGGAGGAGAATCAGCACTGAGGGAGGGAACTCAGCACTGAAGGAGTGAGCTCAGCACTAAGGGAGGGAGCTCAGCACTGAGGAAGGGAGCTCAGCACTGAGGGAGTGAGCTCAGCACTGAGGGAGTGAGCTCAGCACTGAGGGAGTGAGCTCAGCACTAAGGGAGGGAGCTCAGCACTGAGGGAGTGAGCTCAGCACTAAGGGAGGGAGCTCAGCACTGAGGGAGTGAGCTCAGCACTGAAGGAGTGAGCTCAGCACTAAGGGAGGGAGCTCAGTGACACTGGGCGAGGACAAAGAGCATTGAACTGGGAGAGGAGAAAGGAGATTTACACGGGTGAGGAGAAGGGAGATTGACTTTGCGAGGTGGAGAGTTAGATGGGTACTGGACAACGAGAATGGGTAAGAACACTGGATGTGGTGGATGGATGGGAGTGGTTATCAGCAAGGGAAAGGGAGAGGGAATCATCACCAATGGGGAGAGGAGGGGAGTTCAGAAGGTTGCACTGCTGAGGAGGGGAGGCAAGTGGCAATATGTGAGGGTCTGCATGGGATCAGCACCAGCAGAAGGGAGAGACAACATTGGGTATGATACTATAAGAGATTACATAATTTCATTTTTGCAGCTGTAAACTGAAATGGAAGGTGTACTGCTTTAACTGAAATACCAGAATTCTACAATTGAAAAAAATCAAGTTCCGTATATTGTTGAGCTGTGAATGCAACATTGACTTTTAAAGAAAGAGAGTTTGAGATTAAGCATCACTGAGAGCCTTTCGAGTGAAGGAAATTCTGCCTGACAACTGTCTTCTGGCTGAGCTGCAGGATGTTTAAAAAGCTGTAAATATGAGAGGTGTAAACAAAAAGCTTCTAGAGACTGCAGATAAAAAGCATTTATCTCTCCCTCTCCCTCTCTCTGCCTTTTTTTCTGTAGGAAAAGACAGAAAAACCAAGAAAACTTAAAGGAAAGAAATCTAAAATAAGAAAAGGCTTACATTCACCTGGTCAACCTTCTAATCAAGGAATGACCATTACTCTATAGACAATGGCATATCAAAAGGACCATGAAAGAATAACTTTCCACCTTCTAGATTGGGCTTTTGACCTTTCAAATGTTGTTTATTCTGGCTGTATTCTTTTCCCACAATTAGTGTGTTAAACTGTTTGTCTTTTGTCTGTGTCGAATTTGATTGTGTGTGTGGGTGTGCGTGTATGTATACGTGTGTTTCAGGTTTGGCAGGGGTATTGATAAATTGCATAGCCATAAGTTATAAATCCTCTCTTTCTCTTGTTCAAGTGGTGTGTTACAATAGACTTACTTTTACTATTTGTGATGAAACATTGTGTGAATTGCTTTTCACCTGAATAGCAGTCTATCAGGCATTTGTGGCAGTCTGTGGGACAATATAGCATGACTTTCCCTGTGCTCTTCCTAGTGATGTTGCGAATATGCAGAGCAACTGCCCAATCACAAGGCACATCTTCCTCAATCTCTCTCAATTTCTCCAATTGCCTCTCTCTTTCTGTTTCGTTCTATCTGTATGTCAGTGTTTTTCTGTCTCTTTCTGAGGAGCTAGCATGACCTCTGTCTGGACTCTGTTTCTCATTCTGTATCTCTCAATTTGTCTCTATACTTTCTTGAACTATTTCTCTGACTCTCCATCTCTCTCTCTCTAATTCTTCCACTCTTTATCTGTGTGCGTGTGTGTGTGTGTGTGTCAGTCTCTCTGACGGATTTTCATTTGTTTCTTTTTTCTTTGGCAGCTGTGTCTTTTTATTTGGGTAGTCTGATGTTATCTTTACTAATGGTTTTGAATTGGGGACAAGTGCTGTTGGCACTGAGACTGCCTGACCCTAATCTGTCCTGTTGTAACTCTGCTCAGCTCAGAGGTCAAATATCGGGTGACCTCAAATACAGAAGCTCAGAATCACAAGACTCTTGGTGGAGTTTTGTGAGTGCTCCTGATTTGAGATCCTGAATGTCAGTGTGAAGAGCTTCTGGACAAGAGGCTGTGTCTGATCGCAAGGTGTTTGAGGAAAGGTTTCAATTCTGATTGGTTTTGAATTTTCTTATTTGTGGATTGAATAAAACTTACTTAAGCTACAGAATGAAAGCAGGTTTATTTCTGCACCATTTCAATGGCATTGGTTACTAATGGGACCCGGATTAGTGTTTTCAGAACAGGAAGCCAACCAGCCCCATGAGTCTGTTCAAACACTCATTAAGATTATGGACAATGTATCTCAACACTATTTGTCCAACTTGGTTCTGTAATGTTTTAAGCACCCCTCCCAACCTTGCAAACAACAGTCTAAATTTTCATATTTTATTTTGCCCCCAAGTCTCAGCAGTTCTTTTAGGGGAGACCCTTCCAGGTTTGCAATTCATTTTTGATAAAGAAGAGCTTTCAAACATTATCCTTGAGCAGGGTGGCTCTAATTTAATTTCCTAGCCTTCCACACCAGAGGAAATTGTCTCTATTGACCTGATCAAAACGCTTAATCATCTTAAACATCTCACTTATGTCACTTATGTAAACTCAAATCCTTTGAGTTTAACCCTCAAAACTCAAAGGATTATATAAACTCAGTCTGTGCCCTCAGTATTTAACAACGGTATTATTCTGGTGAATCTGTGCTGTAACGCCCTGGTTCCAATTCAATGCCTGAGGGGTGCTGCCCAGAAATGACTGCATCAAACTATTAAAGGTTCCTCAAGGTTTCTGCTGAACTTTATCAATGGGCTCCACAAGTATTGTTTACTGCAGCAATCGCATCATGTGACTGGATGGTTCAGCCTCACAAAGACTAATGGAACTGTATCCATAGTAGCTTGTACAGCGTACATAATAAAGTACAAATTTGATGTTGATTCTAATTTCACAAAGTCAGTGCCACATTCAGCAGCTCCCACCACTCCCCCACCAAGAGAAAAGGAAAGCCAACTTTTTACTTACTGAAAAGAATGGGTGGGAGAGAATTAAATTATTCTGGTTAAATTGTTGTCTCCAGGCATTTAGAGCACTTGGGGTTGAAAAGTATGGTGCTGGAAAAGCATAGCAGGTCAACCAGCATCCGAGGAGCAGGAGAGTCGACATTTTGGGCATAAGCCCTTCCTGTGCACTCTCTCACTGCAGCTTTTGAAAACTATTATTCTGCATGATCCAGTTATCACAGAAAAGGCCAGCACTTATTGCTGATCCCTGATTGTTGAGAGTAGTCGAGAGGCACCTGCTTGAACTACTGCAGTTTATGTGGTGTACGTGCACCCACAGTGCTGTTACGAAGGGAGGGTGTTCCACCATTTTGAGTCAGGGGAACTTGCAAATTGTGGTGCTTGTTCTTCTCGGTGTTAGAAGGTGTGGGTTTGGAAGCTGCTGTCCAAGAAGGTTTGCAAATTACTGCAATGCTTCTTTTGACACACATTGCTACCACCATGTGCCAGTGTGAAAGGAGTAAACATATAAATTAGCAGATGTATACAACATGTCTGGGTCTAGATGTTTCAGATCCCCAGTCCTGGTGCTCTCTTCTAGTATAGCTGATGTATAGAGTGTGTGCAGATGTTGTAGGGTGCCCAGGCTCAGTGCTGACAGATGGACTGACTGACTAAGACTTTAAATTGTATCAAAAAGAGAAGATGCAGGAATGGAAACACAGTCACTGTTCCCTCTTGGCTCCAGCTCTTATCTCAGCATTCCCTGTTTATGACTGAGACTGCTGAACAGCAGCTGGAAAATATGCATTTCTGTTTGAGATTGTCTGGGATTGGTTTGAATTGTCTAATGGGTGAAAAATGTTCTGTAAGGATATGGAAAAAGAGATAGTTTTCCTGTCACTCACTGGGGGAAATGACGTCACCAGTAAATCCATCTCCCCTGCAATCTTGACTAAGTGGCCCTATCGTTTTCTGTTTTAAGTGAGATAATTGTCCTCCCATTCCTCCCCTAACTGGTGTAAGCGTGTGCTGATTTGGTGTTAGTTTGTGGAGAGTCTGGAGTCTCTCAATTCCACTGTTTGTGGAGCCAGGCTACAGATTAAGGCTGTGATCAGACTTTTTCAGATGTCCCATAACAACCCACCCACCCTGCTACAATCAGCCAGTTTTCTGTTGTAACTAATTAGATTGTCTGCCTCTAAATGTGTCTGGGGACCTCAAACACAGGCGAAGAGCTGTCACTCTGAGTTGACAGGCCAGGGAAATATTATTTATTCCGAGACTCCAAACATCCAGCTAACCTGTAGTCAGGTTTCTTTCTGTTTGCTGTGCTTCTGAAGCATCAACTTAACCCTGAATGAGCTTCATTCAATATTGTTAAAATCATAATATTATTACTAAATGGACGAAAGACTATTCCAATAATATTCAACATTTAAACAATGTCAGAAACACAAATGACAGCTTTACTCTCAACAGAATTCAAATAAACATCTCAGAAGTTAGATTAAAAAAAATTAAACTATGACATGCCTTGAAGTGTGCAGCTGACAATTTCTTGATAAAAGGGTTTTTGTGTCATAGATGCTTCTGAAGTTTGAATGCTGTTGAATATTTCCCACTCTATTGTTTAGACCATGTCATGATCACTGCTAAGAGATTTGAAGAGCAGAGAAACACCATGTATAATAGGGGGTAAAGAATGACAATAACTAACACAATCTATCTATGGTGAGAAAAATACAGAAATATAACCAGTGAGAAAAAAGTAATAAGACAATATCCAGGACCTTGAGCCAATAATCCAGGCTGACTTTCCCAATGCCAGTAAGTGCTGCACTATTGGAAGGTCAACATGGAGGATGTGCTGCACTGTCAGATCTTTTGAATATATGAATAACGGACAAGAGTAGACCATTTGCTGCACTGTCAGAAGGTCAGTACTGAGAGAGTGTTGCACTGACAGTAGGACAGTTCTGAGAGAGTACTGTAATTTTGGAGGGGCAGTACTGAGGGAGTGTTGCACTGTCACAGGGTCAGTACTGAGGGACTGCGGCACTATCAGAGGGTTGGTACTGATGGAGTGCTGCACTATCAGAAAGTCAGCACTGAGGGACTGCTGCACTGTTGCAGGGTTAGTATTGAGGGAGTATTGCACTGAAGGAGAGCAGTTCTGAGGGTGAGCCACAGTGTTCAAGGATCAGTATGGAGAGAGTGCTGCTCTATTAGAACATCGGTACTGAGGAAATGCTGCGCGATCTGAAGGTCAGTACTGAGTGAGAGTTGCAGTGTTTGAGAGTCGGTACTGAGGACTTGCTGCAATGTCAGTAAGATCATTTTGAGGAAGCTTAGCCATGTTGAAGGGTTGGTACTGGAAGCAATGCTGAATGTGAAGGTGATGTCATTTAGCAGGTGAAATGCTACACCAATGTCCTTCTGCCCTCTTGGATGGATGTAAAAAGTCCCATAGCCACTATTTTGAAAGGGGGAGACATCTCTCCAATATTCTAGCCAAATAGTTATGCCTCAATCCACATCTATAAAGTGAATTAAATGGTCATTGTTATTTTGCTGTTTTATTTTATTCATGAGATTGGTTTCATGTAATAAACGGTTGGATTGTTGAAAAACATAGTCTGGTTTGCACATGTTCTCATCCAGTTTGTCCATGATCAAAGGAACCAAGAGACCATTCAGCCCATTGAGCCTGTTCCAACATTCAATTATATCATATCATTAGCTCCATTTACCCCTTGTTTAATACCCTTGCCGTATAAAGGTCTATCAATCTCAATATACTTCAATGAAACGTGAGGAGAGTTTTTGTACTTTTCTTTATCCAACTTGAATAACAGCCAATTTATTAAGAGCAGGAAGTGATAACTTGGCAGTGGATGGCTCTTTAAAGATTAATCATGAATTTTACTGATTATTTTTAACTGTGACGTTGTTAAGATACATGTAAAGGAGCTTGTGTCTACTGAGAGGTTGAAACTCATTATGGGAACGTACTGTCATGTGAGGCTAACTTTGAGGGAGGGAGTTTCCTCAATTGGTTAGGATTAAGACATCACAGTAGATGATGGAACTGTCAGTAGGTTGAGTAACATTCTGACATGTGGGATTTGGGTGATCACCTGTTAACAAACCAGAGGGAGAGACCTGAGAATCAAGTGAGGAGAAATTTCTCTTCACATTAATGGATCTGAAACGCTTCTCTAATTCCTGTTCCTGAGCTGTGATTAGAATGGGGGCGGACAAGGGGCAGTGCATGTTTTTTGCATAAATCTTTCTGGATGGAGTTAAGTAACTCACATCTCCCCGGGGACAGCACTAAAGGTATTGTTTGAAAATCTAATCTATGTTTTATTTGCTGGATTCATGCTGTGCTCTGCATTTCTTACAGTCCTGTCTCCCCAGTACATTACTCTATTAACCTTCCATTACTGGAATTAACAATGGGGGTGGGGCAGCTCACATAACACCAGTGTTTCCACTGTTTCCCCATAGTTTGACTCTCTCCTGAAATCCCTCAAATTCTCAAGTACCTCCACATTCCCAGGAATCCCCCACATTCCCAAAACCCCCAGAGTCCTCTCTTCCCCAACATTCCAGGCTCTACCACATCTCCAGCTGCCTTTTATTCCCAGAATCACCTTACATTCCCACCTTCCCCCGGATTCACAGCTCTCTCTCACATTCCTGGCTAATATCCCTGATTCAATACGGTCAGATGTGAATGAGTGTGTAACACTTACAATGATTTATCTGTGGTCTACAAGTAGGATCCACAAATAGACTGTGCACTATATTTACAGACACATTCCATATTCCTGCTGATGAGAAACAGTTCAAAAACGATATTTATTTGCTCGTTGTTAACAATTCACACGTTGTCAAATCTCAATCTCCGTCTGTCTCTATCTCTCTCTTTTCATCTATCTCTCTCTTTTAAATGTTTCCCTCTATTTCCCTCTCTATCTGCCTCTCTAACCTTATTCATTTCCCTTTCTGTATGTTTTTTTCTCTCTCTCTCTCTGTCCACTGTCAGTGTCTTTCTGTCAATTTTGGCTTCTCTCATTCTCTCTCATTGTTTAGGTGGTTGTAGAAAGCTGTGCTACTGTGTCCTTGTTCCATTGTCTGCCAATGAACTGTGTTGTCCCAGGAACCTTCACCTAATATTAACTAGCAGTGTTCTGCTTCACTCTGACAGGCTGAAAGGTACCGTGTGGCTTTTTGGAGAATTGTTTATGTTTGGTTTTACAATTCAGCGACAAAAGATAAATACTTCCTGCAGTGACCAAGCTTTGATTCAAGGCACATGTTCTAGACTAATAGATATGTTAATGTTCATCCACCTCCCAAACTCTTCAGCTGCTGCTGCATCCAATCACGACACAGTCCATCCTTTATTACATATTTCGGTTACATGTCAAATCTATTAGCATCATCTAACAATGAGGCAACATGGCGCCCGGAGCTCAGTTAGCTAGATGGCTCGAGTATGATTAGGAATAATGTGAACAGCACAACAAGATGATATCATGACCCTGAGTGAGATCATCACATGAGCCATCAATAGCAGCTCTCAGACAGTGAGGATGTTGTGCACAGAGAGGGAAAGAAGCAGAGAAGGAGAGAGAATTGATGCAAATGAAGATACAAAGGGTCAGTGATCACTCACAGACTAGATGTGAAGAAACTTAAACAATTTGGTGGTCTCCATGGATGCTGTCCGACCTGCTGTGATCTCCAGCACAGATTCCAGCTGGAATCTGCTGACCAATCACTGTCAAGAGTCGATATGTCACACATCAGAAGGTCACTGTAGATTAAGGATCAAGCTCATAAATTCATCTGTCTCACTTCCCTTACCATCCAATTGACAGCTGCTGCTTGAAGTGGTGAATGGCAGTGGGCTGTGTATTGTGGCTGGATGCAAAGAGGGAGGGTGTGATAGGGGGGAAAGTGTCACAAGGTAGAGATGGCAGATATGGGGGGCAGCGCAGTAAGAGAGATGGGGAAGGTATTCAGGAAGAAAGAGAGGGAGGGTGCGTGGGAGAGACAGTAGGTGTGGGGGGAGAAAGGGAGGGTGTGCGAAGGAGAGAGCGAGGGTGGTGAATGAAGAGGGAGGGTGTGAGGTAGAAAGGGAGAATGTGCAAGGGAGAGAGAGGGAAGGTGTGTGATGGATGGGGGAGGTGTGAAGGAGGAGGGAAGGTGTGAGGGAGAGACAGAGGGCGTGTGAGAGAAGAGGGAAGGTGTGAGGAAAAAGGGAGGGCATGAGGGCAATGAGGTAGAGAGTGTGAATAGGGAGAAGAGGTAAAGGAATAATGAATGGCCCTGATTTCAATGTGGGACTAGAGTATAGACAGTGAGTTTAAAGCTGATGGTGATGATGTGTCTGTGTGCTGTTAGCTTATAGGCGCTAAGTTCCACTGGCTGCAAGGAGCTCATTTGTTAAAACATGACAATGCCACAAAAATTGATACATGGACATCCCCAGCTTGCCCTGTCCAACATCCTTCCCCTGTCCACCACCCACTCCAACACAGCCCCCTGCCTACCATCCTCTCCAACACCCTTCCCATGCTACCTACCCACTCCAACACCCCCCTCTGTCCACCATCCTTTCCAAAACCCCCACCCCTTGCCTAGAACCCTCTCCAATGCCCTCCTGCTGCACACTACCTTCTCCAACACCCTCTCCCTGCCTACCATTCTCTCCAAATCCCCCCTCCCTCTCCCCACTCTCTCCAACATCGTCTCCCTGCTCACCCTCTCCCACCCTATCCTCTCCAACGTCTTTCCTTTCCCCCTCCTTCTCCGACATCCTCCCCCTCCCCACAGGCCTCTCCAAGACCCTCCAATACCCTACCCTGACCCATTCTCTCCAATAGCCTCCCACAGCCCATGATCTTCTCCCACACCCTCTCACTGCCCATCCACTCTCTCCCACACTCTCCATGTGCCTAACCACACAGTCCAACACCCTTCACATTGGTATAATGGAGGCTAAATTGGATGGTATAAATTAATCTGCTGTAAGAGGTATTGGTTTTGAAGGGTCAAGCAACAGATGCATCTGTACAGCACTCTAGAGTGCTTATCATAATGCCTCAACAAATGTAGTTGTACTTATTACTACGATGCTACAACAGTCTTGATTATTTCAGAACAATTTGACCTCTCCAATGCCCACAATCTCTCTGAATAATCTCTATCATTAAACACGAGATAGGTCCAAGCCAAATCAAAGATAAATATGGATTGGTGGCAACTACCTTCAACCACTCTGACCAGTGCCACATACTGGTAGAGGTAGCAAATACCACAAGGAGTGATCATCAGGGAAAATACTACACAATTCTGCTAGTTTCAGTGTGGGATATGGTTAGAAATGGTTCTCAATCCTCCAGTCCTTGCTGTCATGCTTTTCCAAGGTATCTATCAGAGACATGCTGGGGAAGTCCAATGTTGAATCTCTCTGGATCACTCTGGGAGACTAGAGTCAAGATTAGAGTGGTGCTGAAAAAGCACAGCGGGTCAGGCAGCATCCAAGGAGCAGGAAAATCAATGTTTCGGGCAAAATCCCGTCATCAGGATGTCAATTTTCTGCAGTAACCACTTCTGCCTGGGAGACTAAACATCTAACTAGAGATTAACCAACACCAATAGTGTGTGTGGGGCCCACTGATCAGTAGTGGCCTGTAGAAAGGTGATTGCAGAGAAATGAGAAGATAGGAACTAAATCGATGAGGGAGAGTTCATGGAGGAGAACATATCTTTCTCAGGATTATTATGATTCAGACGCAAAAAGAGAGGACCAATAGCTGACAGAATTATGGAAGATGACCAAATTCATTACACGTTCAGTGTGTGAACAGCAATGGGTTAGAAACGTGAGGTATATGAAGAGGCCATTTGGCCCATTGTCCCTGTGTCAGTTATATTAGTGTTACAGAAACAGGGTGCAGTCACAAGAGGTTAAATCCAGCAGGTGGATAATGTGTGGTTTTAGAACTTTATTTACGGACACTACTTATTCCCTGATGATGAGTCACAACCTTGCCAAACTGCTGAATCGCTGTTTTTTTGGAAAGCAGTTACTGGTGAACTATATTAGTGTGGCTCTGGAGGTGCATATAGGCCTGGACTGGTTATAGAGTCATAGAGATGTACAGCATGGAAACAGACCCTTCGGTCCAACTCATACATGCCGACCAATCTAGTTCCACCTGCCAGCACCTGGCCCATATCACTCCAAACCCTGGCGAAAGTGAGGACTGCAGATTCTGGAAGCCAGTTTAGATTACAGTGGTGCTGGAAAAGCACAGCAGGTCAGGCAGCATCCGAGGAGCAGGAAAATCGACGTTTTGGTAAAAGCCCTTCATCAGGAATAGAGGCAAGGAACCTCCAGGGTGGAGAGATAAGTGGGGGGTGGGAGGGGGCTGGGGAGAAGGTAGCAAAGAGTACAATAGGTGAATAGGGGTGGGGATGGAGGTGATAGGTCAGAGAGGAGGATGGAGTGGATAGGTGGGAATGGAGATTGGCTGGTGGGGCAGGTCATGGGAACAGTGCTGAGATGGAAGGATGGAACTGGGGTAAGGTGGGGGGAGGGGAAATGAGGAAGCTGATGAAATCCACATTGATGCCTTGGGGTTGAAGTGTTCCGGGGCAGAAATTGAGGTGTTCTTCCT
The DNA here is from genome assembly GCF_004010195.1 of Chiloscyllium plagiosum. NCBI lineage: Eukaryota > Metazoa > Chordata > Chondrichthyes > Orectolobiformes > Hemiscylliidae > Chiloscyllium > Chiloscyllium plagiosum. The sequence goes on along the minus strand of NC_057713.1, from coordinate 101,604,454 downwards.
CCAGGCGTCCCTTCCTAGTCACATACCCATCCAGATGCCTTTTAAATGTTGCAATTGTACCAGCCTCCACTACTTCCTTTTGCAGATCATTCCATACACGTACCACCGTCTGCATGAAAAAGCTTCTCCTCAGGTCTCTTTTAGATCTTTCTCCTCTCACCCGAAACCTATGCCCTCTAGTTCTGGACTATTGTGAGTATTCTTCCCTCAAAGAGTCCAATGGGTTTTTTATTGCAATCCAGTAGGTTTATGAAAATTTTTACTGACGCTAATTTTTGAGAAACATTTTTAAAACAAAATATAACACTGAACTTTGAACCCCCACTCTTTGGGTTATTTATAATCCAGGCTTCTGAGTGGCTCAATGCATCACTGTGCCAGCTCTATAAAAGCAACCAAACTTCTGCCAAACCCCCACAGAACAGCCCTGAGTGCGACACAGGGTGAATTTGATCTGATGCCTCTTGTTAACATTTGCTAAAACTCATGGACTCATTTTACTGATAGTGGCTGAGGATCAGGTTCACTGTTGCCCCACATGCCTAGAGAAGGTGCAAAGCAGCATTGGGCTATGAAATGGGAGCACTTAGTAAAAGGAAAAATAACCTTAGCAAGTATAAATTTTTTATGACAATATTTACATCAAATTCTAGGGGAGTTAATGGGCTGAAACAGAGTTGGACTCCTTTAGACATTCTCATTAAGAGAAGTGTTAAAGACCAACTCCGATGTCTGGCTTCAACACAGTTCTTGCCTTTTAAAGCAATAGCTGGTTGGCTCGCTACAGAGTGTAACGGCGCAGCATTTCAGTTGGAAACAGGACGTGTAGTTCGTCAATGATCTTTGGATAAGCCCTAAGACAGTGCAGCCACGTTGATACTTCCCAGCACCTGTACAGAGTGAGGAATTGGCACATGTAGAAAGCAGTTAAACGTCAGAAATTTTCAGTGTCTGGCTGCAACTTCTTAAAGGAGGAACTTAATCAGCAGATTCCAGTGAGTTCTGTTATGAATACAAGCCTCTCACTGCTTACAATGAACTTCATGCTGTTTGACGCTTCTGTTTGTTCAGTAAGTTTGATCACTGGTTTGATTTCTCAGCTCATTAAAAAGCTGCAGACAATAATTATATTTAAGAGTTGACACAACAAGGAGTAGTTTCAAATGGCACTACACTTCTGCTGGTACAATTTTCAGATCTGCTTGGTATTAATCGTTGCTGTAAGTGGTCTAAATGCCTTTTATCCAGGAGTGAACCCATAGTTCTTAATGTATAATCATACATTAATCTAATTGGTGTGTGCAGCAACAAAACTTTGTGGTCTGAATTGAATACTTTGCCTTTGATGCTTGTGACTGGATTGTTAACATTTAAATGTGATGGGGCAGAGGCAACTCTCTTTATCTAACAAATTACAAGAATGTAGACAGCAACAACTGCAATCAAATCATGTACTCCACAATATCAGAAGGGATAGGCTGAGTTGGTTGTTACCTGTTGAATGTCAGAAATGGAGATTGGTCAGTGTGTAACACATCCTCTCTTGATATTTTCTAATTAGTCCATTACAGAGATGTTATTACACACTTCTGGATCAGGTGGGACTTGAACCTAGGTTTCCTGGCCCAGAGATATGAGCACTACGACTGCACCATGACAGCCCCTTCATATGGCCTCTTTGTTTCCACGCTGATGATCAGTAATGCAAGGCAATACTTGTTTATGTGCTGTTAAGAGTAATTTATGCAGGTCTAACATGGGTTGTAGCCCAGTGACAGGGGCTAGGAACTAGGGAGCGAAAGGACAACATCTCAGACAGAATTTGCAGCTTGAAGGATCATGTGCTGGGATGTTGAAATCTGTCATGTTTTGATCAGGCCCTATCAGGTGTGGGGAATGATAGTCAGCAAGGACCATAACCAATTCATACAAATGTATCAGAATGGAAGGATTCCATTTCCTCTGAACTTGTGCAGTACATCATTGATACATATGTTTCCCCAAAACACTTGCAGAAATACAGAAAGATTTTCTGTACCACATCCAACAATAACACCTGATTAGAAGTATCCAATGTTCATAGATCATACTCTGAGCACAGACTCAAGCTGTCGACACCTTTTCACTCATTATAACCTACAGCTTGCAACATGTACCCTTCCCGTTTCACTGTCTGTGTTTACAGCAAAGCTATGATTAAAAAGATTCTGACTGCTCTAAAGTGCTGGAGTTTGTACTTCCTTAAGCTGAGAAGCTTTCAAACTGAAAGAGGGTTCAAACCAATAACTGGATACAAGGTTTCACAGCATTATCAGCAACACTCAAATCTCAAACTCACCATCTGGATCCTCAAGAAACCTTTGACCTAAATATTGTCTCTCTGCCAGCAGTGTGCTGTCAATGTAAGTTAGATCCCTCACAAATAAGAAACTAACTGGGATTTTGCAGGAAAGCCAGGGGGCAGATGAGTAGGGAGTTTAATGTACGCAACAAATTGTCACAATCCTCAATGCAGTATCTCATGCAGATTCAGTAGTAACTTTTAGGACATGCAAGACACAAACTTGAAAAGGAGGGATTTTCAGGGAAATGAAACTAATTGAAGACCTTTACCAAAAAACTAGAATAGGAACAATGGGCTGAATGGTTCCATAATTATATGGTGGGCTTCAAGAAGGTTCTATAGGAGCACATTTATTGCACAATAGCACAGTTCCAGTATAGCTACAAACCCGGTATTGATCCACCAAAGTGGAAAATTGCCTAGGTTTATCCTATGCCCAAAACAATGGACAAATCCATCTCAAGCAATTGCTGCCCCATCTTTCTAGTCTCAATCATCAATAAATGTAAAGCGCCATTCACAGTGCTATCAACTGGCACTTACAAAGGAACAACCTGCTCACTGATGCTCAGTTTCAGCTCCCAGCAGGCCCAATTGGCTCCAAACCTCATTACTGCATTGGTCCAAACATGGACAAAGGAGCTGAACTTGAGAAGTGAGATGAGAGTGACTACACTTGACATCAAGGCAGCATTCAACTGGGTGCAGCATCAAGGAGCCCAAATAAAATTAGAGTCATTGGGGATCAGTGGGGAAATTCTCCACCTTTTGAAATCATACCTGGCACAAAGGAAGATGGTTGTGGTTGCTGGACGTTAATTATCTCAAGCCCAGGATGTCACTACAGGAGTTCCTCAGGGATGTGTCCTAGGCGCAACCATCTTCAGCTGCTTCGTCAATTGCCTTCCTCCATCATAAGGTCAGAAGGGGAGATTTTCACTGGTGATTGCATAATCTTCAGTTTGCAATGCTTCAGATACTAAAGCAATCTGTCTATATATACAGCAAAAACTGGACAACATTTAGACTTGACAAATAACAGTGGTATCACACAAGTGCCAGGCAATAATCATCTCCCACAAGAGAGAATCTAACCATCACACCTGGCTATTCAACTGCATTACAATAACTAATAGCCCACAATCAACATCTTAAAGATTGATTATTGATCAGAAACTGAATGGAGTATTCATAGTAGAGTAAGATTAGGGTCAATCAAAGATAGTTGTGGAAAGTTGTGTGTGGAATCAAAGGACATAGGGAAAGCACTTAATGAATACCTTCGCCAGTATTCACATCGGAAAAGTGCAATGTTAGTGAGAATACGGAGATACAAGTTACTAGATTATATGGGATTGAGGTTGACAAAGAGGAGGTTTTAGCAATTTTGGAAGATCTGAAAATAGATAAGACCCCTGGGCCGGATGGGATTTATTCTTGGATTCTCTGGGAAGCGAGGGAGGAGATTGTAGAACTTTGGCTTCGATTTTTATGTCATCATCGTTGACAGGAGTAGTGCCAGGAGGATAGCAAATGTTGTTCCCTTGTTTAAGAAGGGGAGTCGGGACAACCCTGGTAATTATAGGCCAGTGAGCTTTACTTCGGCTGTGGGTGAGGTGTTGGAAAAGGCTATAAGAGATATGATTTATAATCATCTGGAAAGGAATAATTTGATTAGGGATAGTCAACATGGTTTTGTGAAGGGAAGGTGACAAAACAGGTGGATGAAGGTAAAGCAGTTGATGTGGTGTATATGGACTTCAGTAAGACATTTGATAAGGTTCCTCATGGTAGGCTGGGCTGAGAAGTGACAAATGGAGTTTAGTGCGGAAAAGTGTGAGGTAGTTCACTTCAGAAGAAATAATAGGAATGCAGAGTACTGGGATAATGGTAAAATTCTTGACAGTGTAGATGAACAGAGAAATCTAGGTGTCCAGGTGCATAAATTCCTGAAAGTTGCTACTCAAGTTGATAGGGTTGTTAAGAAGGCATATGGTGTGTTGGCATTTATTGGTAGGGGGATTGAGTTTTGGAGCCACAAGGTTATGCTTCAGCTGTACAAGACACTGGTAAGGCCGCAACTGGAGTATTGTGTGCAGTTCTGGTCACCGCATTATAGGAAGGATGTGGAAGCTTTGGAAGGGGTTCACAGGAGATCTACTAGGATGTTGCCTGGTATGGAGCCGAAGTCTTATGAGGAAAGACTGAGGGAACTGAGGCTGTTTTCATTGGAGAAAAGAAGGTTGAGAGGTGACTTAATTGAGAAGTGTAAGTTAATCAGAGGGTTAAATAGGATGGACAGTAAGAGCATTTTTCCTCAGGCTAATACAAGGGGACATAGCTTTAAATTGAGGGGTGATAGATTTAGGACAGATATTAGGAGTAGTTTCTTTACTCAGAGTAGTAGGGGCGTGGAATGGCCTGCCTGCAACAGTAGTTAGACTCGCCAACATTAAGGGCATTTAAATGGGCATTGGATATTCACATGGATAATAATGGAACGGTGTAGGTTAGATGGGCATCAGATTATTTTCACAGGTTGGTGCAGCATCGAGGGCCGAAGGGCCTGTACTGTGCTGTAACAGTCTATGTTCTACATTCTATACAAAGGATGTAGCAAGTCAGAGGCTTTGAATCTTGCACTCAAGTAACTCACCTCCTGCCTCCCCAAAACCTGTCCACCATCTGTAAGGCACAAGTCAGGAATGTGATGTAATACTTCCCACTTGCCTGGATGGGTGCGGCTCCAAAAACACTGAAGAAGCTTGACATCATCCAGGACATCATTCCTGAAGAAGGGCTAATGCCCGAAACGTCGATTCTCCTGTTCCCTAGATGCTGCCTGACCTGCTGCGCTTTTCCAGCAACACATTTCTATCTCTGATCTCCAGCATCTGCAGACCTCACTTTCTCCATCATCCAGGGCTAAGCAGCTTTTTTAATTGGCACCCTATTTCCATATTCAACATTCACCCTCTTCCCCATTGATGCACAGAGCAGCAGCGTGTGTTATCAAAAGGGACACTGCAGTAACTCACCGAGGCTCCTCTGGCAGCACTTTCCAAACCTGCAACCTCTAACATCTAGAAAGGCGAGAGCTGCATGGGAACACCACACATGCAAATTCCTCAGGTATCTCACCAACCTGACTTGGAGATATATTGCCATTCTTTCAATGTTACTGGGTCAAAATTCTGGATTTCCCTTCCTAATGGCATTGTGGGCGTACCTAAACAAAATGGACTGCTACAGTACAAAAAGACAGCTCACCACCAACCTCTCAAAGGCAATTAGGTTTAGGAAATAAATGCTGGCCCAGCCTGTGACAGACACTTCCATGAACAATTTTTTTTAAATCCCAAGAATTAATCCGGTGGACCTGTGTTGCACTCTTGCAATGGCAAGTATATCCTCAGGTGAGAAGACCAAAACTACACACAAGACTCTCGTGTGGTCTTACCAAGGTCTAAAGAACTGCAGCAAGACATCTTTAGTCCTGTACTCAAATCCACTCATAATTAATGCCATGATACAAGTTGCTTTCCTAATTATTTACTGCAGCTGTCCATTAGCTTTCCATGATTTATGAATGAGGACACCCGAGTCCTTTTGGACATCAACACTTTGCAATCTCTCAATATTTAAGAAATGCTGTGCCTACCAAAATTAGTAAATTAATTTTTTTCATATTGTATTCCATCTGCCATTTCCACTCAGTTAGGCTGTATAAATCTCTTTGAAATCTCTTTGCAGAATCCTCACAACTCTCATGCCTACGTAGCTTTGTGTTATTAGCAAGCTTGGAAATAACCCATTTTGTCTCTATATCCAAATTCCTGATGTAAATTGTGAATAACAGGGGCACAAACCCTGCAGTACCCCATCAGTCATAGCCTGCTAAGCAGAGAATGACCTACCCATTCCTACTTTCTCTTTTCTGTCCATTAAATGAATCTCCTGGTATATTCCTTCAACCCCGTGCACTCTACTTTTTTTGACTAATGTCTTATATGGGACAAATTTCACTCCCAATAATCTATCTGTTACCACCTTTTTACTAATACTAATTTCTTACAGTTCGGATATTTAACCAATAACTAACATTTCTTAAGCATATATTTAAGATCGTTAACAAAATCGGAGGTTGCAGTTTGTCTTGCAAATATATGACTGAGTAACTGGCTATACATGAAGAGAAGAGTCACTGCTTTAAAGAGCAGAATGCTCCAGTTAGTTGATTCTTAGCACAAATTCTTTCACTTCACAGCTTCTACACTCCAAATGTTTCCAACACATGTACATCTAAACTCTTACAGAAATCGCAAAGTATAACATTCCTCTAAGCAGCCAGTAAGCTGCACTACTCTAAACAGCACGCCTCTAATCCTGCCACAATCCTTGGTATGTAGAACAGGCTGCAGGATTGTACCTGGCTCACTAAGCAGTCCATCGAGTTAGCTCTCTACGATTTATTGCCTAAAGAACTGCTGAAATGGTGCAAGAGAATCATGCTGAGCTGCTGAGAGGAGACATCCCAGCTCCCACTCTCTACACTTGATTTAGATCCACTTCTTAAGTTACAATTTCATCAGTAAAGAGTTATTGCAGGGTAGCTGAAGAAAGCTTCACTAATATATCGCTTCACCTCTGACTCCAGCCAGCAAAAAAAAATGCGCAATAATAGAAGCATGGCTTTTCTGAAGGAAGGAATAGTTTAAAATGAAAGAGATGGGGACATCTTTAAGTGTCAAATGATGCAGTAACATCACTGTTCAAAATTAACATTGGCGAAAATTGCATTATTCCTTTTATGGAGAATGTATTCAATGTGAGAACCAATTCAGCCAAGTGGAGGGTGATGGAGGATAAGGACTGCCTGGCCTCTATTTAAGGAAGAAGGGGCAAGTTATCAGGTCACCATGGTAAAGACTAGATATGTACAAGAGATTGGATGTCTGACGTGAAAAAGAAAATGGGTTTTGATAAAGTGGAGGAAAGAAAGCCAGAGTGAAGTGAATAGGAAAAAACTAGGTCCAGGGAGGACAAATACATTTAAGATAGAAAGAATTCAATTCAGCTTTATCTCCCATGATCATCATCCTGAGGGCTATCATTAATGAGAAATATGAACTTCACCTTTATCCCAAAGGCCTCATTAGCAAGAGACAATGTAGTGATTTAAACCTGAGGGTCACCACACCTCAGGCAGGGGGTGTGGTTGAGAAGTTGTGGTCATAGAGTCTTGGAGTGTGCAGACCCTTCGGTCTAACTCGTCCATGCCGACCAAATATCCTAAGTTAATCTAGTCTCATTTGCCAGCATTTGGCCCAAATCCCTCTAAACCCTTCCTATTCATATACCCTTCCAAATGCCTTTGAAATGTTGTAATTGTACCAGCCTCCACCACATCCTCTGGCAGCTCATTCTACACATGCATCACCCTCTGGGTGAAAAGGTTGCCCCTTAGGTCCCTTCTAAATCTTTCCCTTTTCATCTTAAACCTATGTCTGCAAATTTAGACTCTTGTATCCTGGAAAAAAGGACCTTGGTTATTCACCCTATCCATGCCCCTCGTGATTTTATAAATCTCTATAAGGTCACCTCTTAATCTCCAATGCTCCAGGGAAAATAGCCCCAGCCTATTCAGCTTCTCCCTTTAATTCAAACCCTCCAGCCTGGGAACATTCTTGTTAATCTTTTCTGCACCCTTTCAAGTTTAGAAACATCTTTCCTATAGCAGGGAGACCAGAACTGAATGCAGTGTTCCAAAAGTGGTCAAACCAATGTCCTGTACAGCCACAACATGACCTCCCAAATCCTATATTCAATGCACTGATGAATAAAGACAAGTATAACAAAGGCCTTCTTCACATCCCTGTCTACCTGCGACTCTACCTTCAAGGAAATATGAACTTGCACCCCAAGGTCGCTTTGTTTGGTGACACTCCCCAGGACCCTACAATTAAGTGTATAAGTCCTGCCCTGATTTGCCTTTCCAAAATGTAGCAGCTCACATTTATTTAAATTAAAGTCCACTCTTCACCCTATCAGCCTATCTGATCAAGATCCTATTGTACTCTGTGATAACCTTCTTGCCTGTCCATCATAGCACCAATTTTGGTGTCATCTGCAAACTTACTAACTGTACCTCCTATGTTCACATCCACCTTCACAATGATGTCACCTTGTTTGGGAATACACAATGTTGGAATCACTTTGCTTTGAAAACCAGCCATCCAGCTAACTGAGTGAACCAACCCCTAGAAACTGAACTGAGCCAGCCATATAAAAAAAACTGTGGCTACATCAACAGATCTAAAGTTAGCAATTCTGAAACTCACCTTCTATCTCCCTGAAGACTGCCCACCATCCATAAAGTACAAGTGGGATGCATTGCTCTCCTCTTGCCTGGATGAGTGCAGCTCCAACAATACTCATGAAGCTTGACACCATCGAAGACAAAGCAGGCCATTTGATTGACACTCCATTCACCACCTTCAATGTTCTCTCTCTTCACCATCAATGCATAATGATAGCAGTTTGTAACCATCTACAAAATGCACTGCACTAACTCACCAAGGTTCATATGACAACACATCCAACACTGTAAAATCTACCATTTGTAAGGACAAGGGCGCCAGTTACATGGGAACATCACCAGTTTCAACTTCTTCTCCAAGCACGGCACTATCCTGACTTAAAACTGTATCACCTTTCCTTCACTGTCACTGAGTTAAATCCCTGGAACTCTCTTCCTAACAACACCATGGGCACAACTATACCTCAAGGCCTACAGAGATTCAAGAAGGCAGCTCACCCCCAACTTCACCATGGCAATTAGGAGCACGCAATATATGCTGGCCTGGTTAGCAATGTCCACATTCATTTAGGAATTGAAAACATGAGTTTATGTACTAAGTCTGTTTTCAACTCAGGATGCCTTATCTCCTCCAAAGGGCAGCTGATCTATCCAAAGGTGTCCAGGGCAGGTTAGTAGGATGATTAAGAAGGCAAAAAGGACATTGGTTGAGGCATAGATTATAAGAGTAGTGAGGTTATGTTGGAGTTCTGCAGGATAGGTCACAACTGGAGTACTGTGTACAGTTCTGGTCACCACACTATAGAAGTGTGTGATTGCACTGGAGGGGGCACAGACGAGATTCACCAGGATATTGCCTAAGATGAAGCATTTTAACTATGAAGAGAAGCTGGATAAGCTTGGGTTGTTTTCTTTGATGTTTGAGGGGGGACCTCTTTAACATAAGTAAAATGATGAGGGCTATGAACACGGTGGGTAGAAGACAGCTGTTCCCCTTAGTTAAACAGTCAGGATCAAGGGGCACACTTTTAAGGTATAAGGCAGGAGGTCTAGAGGGGACTGGAATGATTTTGTATCCAGAGGACATTTGGTATCTGGAATGTACTGCCTGGGAGGGTAGTTGAGGCAGGAAACCTCACAATCTTTAGAAATTACTTGGATGGACACTTGAAGTATCATAACATTCAAACACATGGACCTAATGCTGGAAAGTGGGATTAGTGTAGATCTGGTGTATTTTCGCCAGTACAGATTCAGTGGGTCAAAAAATATCTCCTGTATTGTATGATTCTTTGATTCTAACTGCTCAGTTCTGGTGTAATCCTAATAAATAATTTTTGTGTGTTTTGTAGTGTACTTTTTATGGAATAGAGTCAAGAACTGTGTATGGAGCTCCAGTCATATAACCATGGTTACATATAAACGTTTAATACAATGTTTCTGACCTTCAATTTGATCCCTCTGGAAAAAAAACAAATGCTATGTTTATGTTTTGTTTTTAAATGTTCTTATCAACTTCCATTGCTACTTTTGGTGAATTCTTGTACTTCCAAATGCGGGCACAATTTTACACCAGTGCAACTGAATGTGCTTTGAGTGTTAAAATCTTGCCCTAATTATTTTCCAAGGAGTCTAAGGGCTTCTTCATTCTTCCCCTTGACACTTTTATAGTAGTTAATACTGTTGTGGGAATCCTGCAGGATTAAAATGGTTTTGACCCAATTCATTGGAAGATCCCAAACTAAGAGGCAGAAATTCCAAAAGGTGCATTTAGAGTTAGTGAAGTGATAGACAGTAATGATCAATACATGATCATTAACTAATACCTTCAGACCAAATTAAATCCATCACATTTACAGCAATATGATAGTGACTACAGTTCCAAAGTATTTCATTTATTGTAAAAGCTCTGAGACTCCCTGAGATAATGAACACTACACTATCATTACAAGACTCTCTGTCACTTGTTTGGCAAGTGAAATCTCTGGGATTTCTTTGAAACGAAGAGGCTGATTTCCACACTCATTACCTGGTGTTTACTGTGTTGGCCAATTTCCCTTCAAAATTCCTTTCTTCAGTTTTACTGTTATTTTTAAACACAGCAGAGATTAATATCTGATCAGGCAGGACTTCTGGTAGGGAAAGGAACCAGGAAACAATTATGTTCTGATTGATGGAAATATCAGATATTCCTTGAGCGCTTGACTACTGAAATGCTTTAGAGGTGCCTGTTACAGGCATAGCAGTAATGAACATTATATTATGCAAGAAGGAAAGATTGCTTGGAAGGGAAAAATAATGGTTTTGTGATTATTTTAATTCAAATCTTTATTGAACTTCTTTCTTGAAACAATTTAAATCTGATTTGATGATTTTTAAGACAGTCCAGCCCTCCATTCTTTGAATCATTCAGGATTTACTGTGAACAGTGGTACTTGGAAATCTTGTATTTTCTTCAGTGTGAAATGGCTACAGAAAGGGAACAGAATGATTTGTAAAGTATAATAAATAAACAGCATCTGTTCAGAAAGCTGCAATGGTTAATCCTTACATTTACCAGTTCCCAGCTCTGGTGAAGAATGTAAATGTGCAGTTCCTGTCTGCACTACTAACTTGACAGGTTTCTGGAATATTCACCTTGTGGTACCAATGGTTTATCTCTGTGAAATCTGCTGATTGCGTTGGCAGTAAACCTTCTTCAATATGACTGGTTTACTAATGGAGGAAGAAATACAGAGACAGAATATTATATCGACAAAACCAGCCCCTGGTTTCTTTCATGTTCACCCAACTTATCACAGGAAGGTGGATTAGAGTTTACAAGTGCAGTCTTTATTCACATTTCCTTGGAAACTGGCTTGTTGCCATGTAAACACATTCAAACTATGGTGCCAGGTGTGACTTGAGTCATGGGTTACCAATGAGCAGAGGATAGAGAGAAATAACAAATCCAACTGGATCTAAGAACAGAAGGAAGCCATTCAGCCCCTCGAGTCTGTTACACTGAACATGAGAAGGCTATTCAGCCCCTCGAGTCTGTTACACTGAACATAAGAAGGCCATTCAGTCCCTCGAGTCTGTTACACTGAACATGAGAAGGCTATTCAGCCCCTCGAGTCTGTTACACTGAATGTGAGAAGGCCATTCAGCCCCTTGAGTCTGTTACATAGGAAGTTCAGCTCTTCAAACCTGTTACCTTGAAGAGGCAGAAAACATTCAGTCCTTGAATCTTTCCTGTTAGTGGATTTGATCTCCAGATCATCCAACTTACTTGCCTTTACTCCATACCCCACATTTCCCTCACTGAAAAAAATCTCTCCTTCTAAGTAAATGATCCCAGAATCAGCAGTTTTCCCAGATTTCTACTAAACTCTTATTCTGGATGACACCTACCAATGGAAACCAATTTCTCTTTATCTACTCTATAAAATCCTTTCATCATTTGATTCAACTTGATCTGATCACAGTCTAGATTAGAGTGGTGCTGGTAAAGCACAGCAGGTCAGGCAGCATCTGAGGAGCAGGAAAATCGACGTTTCGGGCAAAAGCCCTTCATCAGGAATAGTTGATCTGATCACACTTAAAGCATCTAAACTCTAACCCAACTGCTGGGTTAATTGGAAACTGGGGAAGTTGGGATTGTTCTCCTTAGATGGTTAAGGGGAAATTTGACAGAAGTGTTCAAAATTATGAAGGGTTTTGATAGTGTAAAGAAGAAGAAACTGTTTCCAGTGGTAGGAAGGTTGGTCACCTAAAGACACAGACTTAAGGCAACTGGCTAAAAAACCCAGGGGAGATGACTAGAATAATTTTACATGGTGAGTTGGTGTGATCTGGACAGTGCTGCCTGAAGCTCTTTTGGTAATAACTTACAAAGAGTAATTGGGTACATTTTGATGAATTCACGGGATTATCTGATTGTTCTTGAGAAGATAATGAGGAGCCATTTTCTTTAACTTTTACAGTTCATATAATATAGGTACACCCACAATGCTGATACAGAGGGAGTTCCATAATTTGAATGTTTGAAAAGAAAGGTTTGCAGGAATAAGAGGAAAGAGTGGGTGTGAAGGTCTCATTGATTAACCCTTTCAAAGAAGCTGAATGACTTCCTTTTACACTCTGTGGTGTGTTAGGCCATCCGGGGTAACAACTCACTTTTGTCGTTTGGAAACTGAGAAGGAGTTAAGCTATCCAACCCCTAAGCTGGGAATTTTTAAAGTGAGGGAATGGAATCTTTAAATTTTTACCATAGGCAGTGGCCACTCAATTAGTTGAACATTTTGCAAAATAACACAGCTTTCCCCATATGGCTCAATTTACTGAAACAGGGAGTGACTTATAGCTGGCATTAAAACTCCTGTTGTAGACCAACTTGAGAGCAGCAGCAGCAGCAACCTGATTGATATTCAGAATAGTTGGGTCAATATGAGTGCTCCAACGTAGGCTTAGAATGCATTTGTTGGCTGTTTTAAAGTATCAGAAATATCCCTACTGTCATTGGTGGCTCAGTAAGTAGCATTCTTTTCCCTGAGTCAGAAGATTGAGCATTCAGATCCTACTGCAGAGGGTGGAGCATAAAATCTCAGTTGACACCCCCAGAGCTCTTTCGATCCCATATTAAAGTGAGGTTCCAATTAATCTCTTCAGTGGCCAAAGAAGACATTCATGGTCAATATTTGAAAAAGAGCAGGAGAGAGCTCCGAGAATTCTGGGCAATGCTTATCTCCAGCAATACGTCTAAAAGACTATCTAGTCATTATTACCTTGGTGTCTGTGGGATCTTGCTGTGCACAACTTGAATTCCACATTTTCCACCTTCCAACAGTGAGTACACTTAAAGGTAAATCTACTGCAAAGTATTTGATTGTCCTGAAGTCATAAAAGGCTCTGGAATATTGGAAATTCTTTACATTCATAAATTATGGTCTGGCAAGGCTTTCTGGGTTGTTGGAAAGGCAGGAGTTCTGTTCCATTTAGTCAGCCAGCCTGAACTGCATCAAACCTATCTCTCGACACTCCACCACCAAAAGGAAATGTTTTCCCTTTGAGTTAAAGATCTGTCGTGGAACAGCATTTCATTTAACTGGAGGAACCAGCTTATGTATACTTTCATTGCTTTCATACTTTGAGCCACTTCAATCCAACAGACTGTAGAGACAACATTAAGGAATCTGGACAGCTGCTTTGAAATTCAAAACAGCTGACAGACCTTTTTTTATACTGATGGAGAAGGCATGAGTGAAGAATATGTAATAAACTCCTCATACCAAGGTCGCAAGTTGCAAAATTCCAGATGTTGAAGATCGCTCGTATTGTTTTTTCACTTCTCAAACATGAAACAGCTTGTTCCTGCCTCTATCGTTGTTTTTTATAATATTGTTACCCAGTTCGTTAATAGCTGATCAACAGCAGGAGGTAGAGGAGGACTTGGAAACAGCAAAATGGACAAATGGACAAATCACACTTTGAGAAAAATCCAAGTGGTGACGACTTGGCGAAGATAACAATGAGGAAGCATTTGTAAGAATATAAAAAAAGGAGCAGATGTCGGCCATTGAGCCCCTTCCAGCCGCTACACCATTCTATAAGATTATGGCTGATCTGACCCAGACCTTAACTTCTGTTTTGTGCCAGCTCCTCACTGCTCTCAACTCCTCAAAAATTTACTTCCGCTTTAAATACTTGCAGTGATCTAGCTTCCACAACTCACTGGGTTGGAGAATTCCAGCCATATATTATTTTCTGGGCAAAAAAAATTCCTTTACATTTTAGTTTGAAATAAGTATTCTCTTACTCTGTAACTATGTCCCCTAGTTCAAGATTCCCCACTAGTGGAAACATTTTCTCAACATCTACCCAGTCAAATGCCCTGAGAATCTTGTATGTTTCAATAAGATCAGCCCTTATTCTTCTAATTTCTGATGTACGTCTAACCTGTTTAGCCAATCTTGATAAGTCAACCTCTTCATCCCAGGCATCAACTTTGAAGAGGAGTTACTGGACCCAAAAGTTAATTCTGCTTTGTCTCTACAGACGCTGCCTGACCAGCTGAGTTTATCAGTCTTTTTCCATTTAAATAATCGACTGCCTTTTGACTCTTCCTTCTAAAGTACATGATCTCACACTTTCCTATACTAAACTCCATCTGTCAAGGTTTTGTCCATTCCCTGAACCTACCTATTTCCCCTTGCAGATTCCATTTGTCAACACAACATGCCCTCCAAACTATTTTTGTATCATCAGCAAATTTTGATAAGTTACACACTGCCCCCTCCTCTAAGTTGTTAATATAGACAGTTAATAATTGACACCATATGGCTGACCCTGGTGGCATTCTATTAGTTGCATCTTTCTAAACTGAAAAAGTCCCAGTAATCCATCACTCTCTCTCTGTCAGTTAGCTAATCCTTAATCCATGCTAATGCATTACCCTCAATACTGAGCTCTTGTCTTATGCAAAAACCTTTAATGTAGAAATTACTGAATGCCTTCTGGAAATCCAAATGCACTACATCTACCAGTTCCTCTTTATCAGCTCTGCTTATTATATCCTTAAAGAACACTAGGAAATTTGTCAAACATGATTTCCCTTTCATAAAACCTGATGACTCTGTTTAATTGCAATAAGCTTTTTAAATGTTGCGCTATTTCTTTCTTAATAACAGTCTTGAGCATTTTCTCAATGACAGATATTAAGCTAACTTGTCCATAGTTTCCTACTTTCTATCTCCTTCCCTTCTTATTGGTGGTTTTCAAATCTGCTAAAATCTGCCCGAATTCTAGAGAATTCTGAAATATTTGACATATTCCTCTACTATCATGCAGCTAGTTCCTTTGAAATCCTTAGATGCAAGCCTGGTGATTTGTCTGCCCTCAGTATTATTAATTTGTCAAATGCTTTGACCCTTGTGATAGACACAGTTACAAGTCCTTTCCTCCATTAGCCCCTTGTTATCTGATACCTTTCTGATGGTTATAGTGCCCTCTGCCATGAAGACTGATGCAAAATATTTGTTTATATTTCCTGCCATTTCTCTGTGAGTGCTGTGAAATATCCCCAGAAATGTATGCCACTGTTCATCCATTGACTTTCCACTTTGTCTATTATCGCAACCTGCTTTAGACAATTCTTTCTTCATCATTATATAATTGTAGAGTTTTACAGCATAGAAAGAGGTCCTTTGGCCCATCATGTCTGTGACAATGATCAACCACCCACCAATATCATCCTGTTTTCCAACACTTGCACTGTTGCCTTGTATGCTATGGCACTTTAAATGATCATCAAAATACTTCTTAAATATTGTAATAGTTCCCGTCTCTAGAACCCTCTCAGGCAGTGACTTCAAGATTCTCACCATACTCTAAGAGAAAAAAACTTCCTTAAATCCCCTTTAAACCTCCTGCCTTGTACTTAAATGTACACCCCTAGTTATTGACTGCTGCTAAGGAAAAGGTTTTCTTGCTACCTACCCTGTCTATGCCCCTCATAATTATGCAGACCTCAATCATATGTCCTTGCAGCTGTCTCTGCCCTAAGGGGAAAACAATATCCTGTCTGCTCTTTCTTCACAGCTTAAGTGTTCCAGTCCAAGTAACATCGAGCTGAATCACTTTTGAACCCCCTCTAATGTGAACTCGCTACAGCGTAGTGAGCAGAACTGCGCACAGTACTCCAGCTGTGGCCTCAGTAACAGTTGTTGAGCTCAACTTAAACTCCTTGCTCTTGTATTCAGTGCCTCGACTAATAAAGGCAAGTATCCCATAACTCTTCTTAAGTATGTTATCTAGCTATCCTGTTGCCTTCAAACAATTGTGAACAGCCACACCAAAGTCCTTCTGATCCTCTGTATTTCCTAGGGTCCTATCATTCATCATGTATAGCCCTCCCAAACCTTTTATTTAACTTGTGGATACTAGTTTGAGACATGAATTAATTTCCCTCAAATTAATTTGAAATTCCACCATGCAATGATCGTTGTCCCTTAGGATCCTTACAGATGAGATCTCTTGCAAATCCTACCTCATCCTATATTTCCACATCTAACAGAGACTGTTCCCAGGTAGGCTCCACAATTAGACTGCTCTTAAAAGAGCAGGTCTAAGAAAAGGAGTGCTCTGATGCACTTTACAAATTTATCTGCCATGTTATCTTTACCTAGCTGATTTGTCTACAGTAGTCAATATGCAGATTAAAATCACTCATGACAAATTGTGGTGCCTTTCTTACATGCCTCCATTATTTCCCAATTTAGAGTTTGTCCGACACTGGGGCCTATTGATGACTCTAACCTGTTACTTCTTTCCCTTGCTATTCCTTATCTCCTTCCAAACTGATTCCACATCATGATCTATTACACCCATATACTTCTCAGCGCTGCACTGATACCAACTTTTATTAACTGTACTACCCCACCACCTCCTTTTCATTTTTGAATATTTTTACAGAATGTCAAAAGCCTTGAATATTGAGTTCCTGGTCCTTGTCACCCAAACACCACATCACTGAATTAGCTATTAAGTCATAATCATTTATTTCTATTTGTTTCATCAACTCATTTATCTTGTAAAAATATCTTGTGTATTCAGATAAAGACCCTTAAGGTTTGACTTTTTACCATTAATACTTATTGTGATTCTAATTCCGGCTGCACTCTGTCAATATTGTCTGCCCCTTTCTGTCACACTTTGATTATTGTTCCTCTCTTGGCTCTATACCTCTCTCTCATTTCTTTTTGATTTTTAAACTTCCATTTAACTGAACACTGTGCCCACCAAATTAGTTCAAAACCCCATGTACAACCTCAAACATACAATTTACCAGGATAGTGGTCCCAGCATGCTTTAAATGAAGACTGTCCCATTGGAACAGTTCTGTGTTTTCCCCAGTACTGGTGCCAGTGTCTCAGGAATTGGAACCAATTTCTCCCACACCAATCTTTGAGCCACATATTTATCTCTGTAATTTTATTTATCCTACACCAATTTATACATGGCTTGGGTATTAATCCTGACCTTAGTAGTCCTGCTTTATAATTTAGCCTGGAGCTCATAGCCCTCAGTAGAATTTCTTCCATAGTTCTCTCAATGTTATTGTACCTACAGACCACTGGTTACTTACCTTCCAGCCCAGAAGCAGTTTTGTTAACTTTGGCACTAGCTAGGCAACACAGCCCTGAGGTCTTTCTGTTTTTACTGGAGAGAACAGTATCTATTCCTCTAATATCTCACCTCCTAATACGATTACATTCCTCTTTTCTTCTCCTACTTGAATGGTCCTCTGTACCACCATGCTTTAATCAGTTCAGGCATCTTCCCTGCAGCCTGTTCACTCATCCACAGAATCTCTAGGGCAAGAATTTATTGACAAGTGTACCGGGTGAGGCTCCTTCAAAGTGAAATTCTGGATCCCAATATCATTTGCAGTCACAGCCTCCTGTCCCTGACCACAAATTTGATGTATTTAATCTAAGAGGTGTGACTGAAACACTGTTCAAGTAACCCTTCTTCTTTCCTGCAGTGTTGCTGTATCTGCAGCTCAGACTGCAGCTCATCAGCTCTGAAGCAAAGTTTCTCAGGTAGCCTGCACTACTTGCAGATGTGGTCACCATGGACCACACTGGCATGAGCTACCAGTATAAATTATAACATTATCGAAACAAGATTATTACTTAAATAGACAAAGAATTGGAAAGATGTTAAAATATCTTAATTTCTTGTTGTTTTTGGTATGAGAAGGGATCTGAAAGTGAAACATTTAAACTTGTGCTGCAGTCAATCCTATTCAAACACGGACAGAACTTGACTAACATATTCCATTAACGGACACCCATTCTTGTCAAGTTGTCTCATCTCTATTATTAGATGTTCAATAACAGCCCAAAGTCTCAGCCCAATAGTTGGTCTCATCACAGAAAGCACTATATCACAATTTCCTATAGGCCATTCCCAGGGAAATCACCATTGTCCGTTCTGAGAGTGATAGCTTTTGCTGGATTTGCTTTGTTCATTGTCCAGGTCACTTTGACATGAGTCATCAGAAACTGCAGATTATTTTGGTACCTGATTGTCAGTCAATGGTGAATTGAAAGTTTTCCATGTGTCTCTATCTGGCCACTCTTTTCTCTCTCTCTCTCTCTAGTTCGCTCTCAAAGACTGTCCATTAGAATTGAATATACTTAATGCACCCAGCAGCTAAAAATTGACATGAGGGCCTTTGAGGAGCTAATCCTTAATCCTGACTCAAGTGAGCAATCTTGGAGCATTCCACTCTGGATTCAGAATGGTTCCGTCCATACAAAGCTGATATTTCTCCTCAGAACTTTCAGAGGACCTAGAATGATGGGTTGTAGATACAAGATTAAATTAAATAGATTGAGGTCACAAAGTAAGAAAAGAGGCTTTTAAACACAGGGTGGAAGGCAGTGGATTGCATTACCAGAGCTACTGATTGGTGCATAGAGGATGCAACATTTAAGGATAATTTTGAAAGATAGCTGAAGTAAAAGGACAGAGAGGGGGAGAGAAATGGGGTGAGAATACTCCTAGAGAGAACAAACAGCAGCATGGACCAGTTGGACTGAGTAGTGTTTTTGTGTTCCAATATTCACATAATTCTAACTAGTTCTTTTTTGTTTGAAATGTGAAATTAAAAGTATGTGCATGGCAAGGGAGCCTCACTCCTATTATTGTTCAAATGGGTAAACTTCTACTGCTTTTTAGATTTAACAGTAGCTGCATGAGTATCAGAGCCAATATACCCGAGACTGGCCAAGCAGTTAGAGCTCCTTCTAATTTCCCATTAGGGCGTCACTATTCAGAAGCAAAGCTTGTCACCCTGACACAATTCACTTTGCTGACTATCACATGGCTTTTCTGTCTCCAAGTCTGTACTGATGCTGACAGCTCATCCTTTGGCCATCACTCAAACTGCCCACCATCAACTCCCCCTAATCAAATCAGGCGAGTGGAATTTGATTCTGATCCTTTCCATCTCTCCTCAGCTCCTCTCATTAGCGGACATCAGGCAACCTCTTATTACAGAGTAAAAAAACTGAAGTTAACTCAATTTGAGGAAGTGGAGTCGTGCTGGCTTACTGAGGTAATTAAAGAACCCCGTTCCGTTTACCAATTCAGTCTGCAATGAAGCTCCAAAGATCACAAATGTGACAGAAATTTAACCAAAATAACAATTGTGCTTGATAATCCTTTTAAAGTAATTCTCAATTAACTTTTTAATCACTTAGAAAGTGTGAATGTGCACAAACACAATTTGTTCACAAATGTCCTTTCGGGTTGGAAGCCTGTACTTACAAGGTTTGGCTGACATGCATGTCTGAAAATGTGTTGCTGGAAAAGCGCAGCAGGTCAGGCAGCATCCAAGGAACAGGAGAATCGATGTTTCGGGCATAAGCCCTTCTTCAGGAATGAATGACATGCATGTCTCCAACTTCATAACAATGGTTCATTCTTAACTGCTGTTAAATTGGCATAACATCAGTTTATCAAACTTGTTTATCATGATTACCTAAGATTTACCATCACCTTCTCAATGTTTTTTATAATTTCATGATGTTGTGTTATCTAATTTTATGATTCAAATTGATATAGAAAACAGTTTTATCATTGATGTTGCATTCACAGTTTACAGCTGACTATAAGAGAAGCCTGAGATATTTGACCCATGGTCCAGTCAACCCAGACACTGCTCTCTGGTGAAACTAGATAATCAGCTCAATATCCAGCATTTGGGAACTTGTTGAGACAATAGCAGCAGCAGTGGAGATGAACCAGGGGTGACTGAGGCATAGAGAGGGCATAATGTCCATATAAGTCATACATCCAATGTTCAATGTCAGCTCTCTAATGACCACCACATTGAGGGAAATAGAGAGTTCCTGTTGGCAACACCAGCTGGGGTCTTGCACAGTAGTCAGCTCCTTACAGTAAACTGTAAGGTCTGGTGTTGCTGGGGCTGAAGATCTAGCTAGCAGCAGCCAATAAAGAGCTACTATTGTGGTGCTTTCCTTATCTTTTGGTGGCTATCAGTGAAGATTGGGATTAATCTTCGTTAAAGTTGGAATGAAAAAGTGTTTGTGACCATATTTAGACTTATGGTTTACATCAGCAAATTAATCATTTTGCTTCTCTAGCAGTTTCTTTCAGGAAAGATTATCTAAAAGATTCCTAGCTACCTCTTCAGCATCCCAATTTGCCACAAACATTGCATCTGGTCCACATTCAGATGTTGGCAGACTCGCTAGGTGATGATCTATTTAGCAAACATCAAGTCATAGAATCCCTACAGTGCGGAAAGAGGCCACTCAGCTTAATAAGACTGCTTCAATCCTCTGAAGAGCAACCCACCCAGACCCAGCTCCAATCCCACCCCATCCCATCCCTGTAACCCTGCATTTACCATGGCTAACCACTTAATCTACATATGCCTGGAACACTATGGGCAATTTATCATGGCAAATCCACTTAACCTGCGTATCTTTGGACTGTGGGAGAAAATCAGAGCACCAGGAGGAAACTCACAACGACACAGGGAGAACGTGCAAACTCCACTCAGTCTGTCACCCAGGGCTGGAATTGAACCTGGGTCCGTAGTAGCATGAGGCAGTTGTACTAACCACTGAGCCACCATATCACCCTAGGGTTTCAGTATACAGGATTGTACCACCCTTCCCATAATGTTTCCCATTGTCCCACAATGGACACAATGGACAGACTGAACAACACAGGAACATACATTGTTATTGCAAGGGGATTCAAATGTGACATCAGGATTCCCACTTACTGTGGGAATTTGCCACAATTTCAATTTTAAAACTAATTCACACAAATGCAAAGATCAGCCATCTAAAATTGATTGATAAGATTGCATTAAACCATTCATCATGCATCATTATCACTATTGCACCTTTACATAAACAGCAGCCATCCAAGGTGGAGGTTCACCACCACTTTCCTGAGCAGCAATTAGAGATGGGCAATTGATGTTGCTTTGTGAGCAGTACTTACATCTTGCAAATGCATTTTAAAAAGAGAATCAGCTCTCAAGGCCTGGATACATGCTGGCTTAGAGAGATGCCGAACAAACAAACCCTCGGATGCACATGTAGAATTCGGCCTTTCGGACATAGATCCTGAGAAAGAAATTTGAGGAGCTCAGAAGCTGGAACTGGGACTAAAAGTCCATTCAATCTAGTATGAAACTGTCTGAAAGATGTCACCTCCTACAATGCAGTACTGCTGCTGTACTGCATGGGAGTATCAATTTGTGGTTAAGTCTCTAAAATGGGGTATAAATACATGACCTGCTGATACTAACACTGCTATCCTCATAATCACAGCTCCCAGCAATGGCACCAGCACATAAACAATGTGTGTGGTTCCAGATAATCACGCACTGTATGAAGAGACAGCAACAGAACAAAACAAAATCTACACAATCTGAAAGCTGGGTGGGTTGGGGTTTGGATTGGAACACAAATACTTCAAACAATTCATAAATGGGGCTAATGATAGCAATCTCATACTGAGGCCAGGTTTCTATATGTTTTTTTAATTCTTTCAGTATAATGTGAACATGGATTCATTAGTATGACAGCTACCAATGCAAATGGCTCTTACTGTGACAGGCAGAATGTCTTTGAAAGCCCTAGGGTCAGGCTAATTGATGGAGTGAACACTATGCTGGATTTAGCAAACAAAAGCAAGGTCTCTATCACATCTGGGAGAGTGGACCTCAAACAGGAGATCAATAGAAGCAAGGATAGCTCTTTCCTTATCAAGAAAGGGATGCAATCTTTTCAATATTTCAGAAGAAAATACTTTGTAATCTAATAAAGTTTTAATCACTATTCATTTTAACTGGATACTACATCATCAGCAGGATTTATCACTTCTGCACATAGGTCGTATTCAGACTTGCATTCGTATAGCACCTGTCATAATCTGAGGACATTGTTAACAAACAATAGGCTCATGCCAAGGAACTGGAGTATTCTCTTGATTGTATATGACACCAGTGAATGTTTGATTACATGATATCTTTCAAAATGCCATTGAAGCAATTTAAATGAGGAATAAACTTGCAAACTGGGAACCAGTTTAGCATCTCTTAATTTTCATCAATAATATGGCAAATAAAATCAAAAAGATTGTGTGTGTGTGATTGTTGGGGGTGTGCAGTTGGCTGTGGGGTGATGGACAGCTATCTTAAAGTTGAGTTGAGAGTGTAGTGCTGGAAAAGCACAGCCAGTCAGGCAGCATCCGAGGAGCAGGAAAATCAATGTTTTGGGCATAAGCCCTTCATTAGGAATGAGGCTTGCGGGTCGGGTCTGAGAGATAAATGGGAAGGAGAGGTGGGGCTGTTAACTCCTCTTAAGTTGATTTGTGCAAAGCTTTGTTGCAAAACTTGTTTTCTCTACTTCACTTAAAAGCATATATAAAGAAGTATTTTGAGTATCATAACTTTTTACATGTAGGTGATCTACTTATGAATATGGATATGCAATGTTTAGTTCTTGCAAGTGAAATTGAATTTTGGTACTCAACTATCTCCAACTATTGCAAATGCTTAGTTGTCAATGATTTCTGTGCTTTTGAATGTTAATTCTGTTGAAATATATACAATTGTTTTTCTATCCCATTATTATTTCATTTTTTCTTGTCACCTTGAAGCTGATGCAACCATTAGTAGCAGTGAATGGGCAGCAGAACTACAATACACAGACTACTTCATTTTGGTAAACAAACACATGACGGCAGAATTCCAGAGATAAGGAATTAAAAATAATCTGCCTCTGCTCTTCACTGCAGTGCTATATTAAGGCATTACTCTCTCTCTAGCCCCTCTAGATATCTATGTTCTTCTAATTCTGACCTCTTGAACATCCCCCTATTTTAATAACTCTGCCACTGCAACTTCAGCCGCCGAAGCTCTAGAATTCCCCCCCTAAACGTCCTCACCTCTCCACTTCTCTCTCTGTCACTCTGTCTCCTCTTTTTTATGTCATTCATTTAAATGTATGTTTTTGACGGAGAGTTTAGCCATCTGCCCTAATATCTGCTGATGTAGCTCACTATCAGCTTTTTTTTCAGATAATGTTCCTGAGCTGCACCTCTGGAAAAGTTTTATTAAGTAGAAAGTGCTGCTGTTGGATTAGCCACAAGTGTTTCCACTCCAATTAGTGGAAATTTGAGACTGAAGAAGTGTTTGCTTTCCTGATATTTGAAGTCAGTATGTGATAGTTCAGCGGCACAGTGGTTAGCACTGCTGCCACACAGTACCAGAGACCTGGGTTCAATTCCTGCCTCAGGCGACTGACTGTGTGGAGTTTGCACATTTTCCCTGTATCTGCATGGGTTTCCTCCCACAGTCCAAAGATGTGCAGATCAGGTGAATTGGCTATGCTAAATTGCCCGTAGTGTTAGGTGAAGGGGTAAATTTATGGGTGGGTTGCACTTTGGTGGGTCGGTGTGGACTTGTTGGGCCGAAGGGCCTGTTTCCATACTGTAAGTAGTCTAACCTAAAAACTTTCCAAAACCCTATATCGTGGAATGGACCAGTTGCTCAGTGACCCACTACAGGGTGTTCTCACCAGTAGCTGCTTCTATCCAAAAGTCAAGCAGATAAAGCAGTCATATTTGTGGTTGTTTGCAGCTGTCAGTTTGTGTTCTCCAATAAATACAAGATCCTCTGCGGCAGCTTGCTTTAACCCTTTAGTGGCCCTGGAAGCCATTTTGAAATTGCAGTTGATAAAGCTTCAGTTCAACAAATTACTAAACTCTCGTGTTTCCTCAAAGCAATAACATTTCCCCCAACTGTTATTCAGCTTAACTTTGACCTGCTGCATAATGTTAACTCCAGCAGAGGCTTATTGAAAACTGTAATCCTGGTAAAATTGATTTCCAGTGGTGTAGAGGATGGGTGTTTGGAAGCAGACTGAGTGCCTTGTGGTGCCTTAAAAGCATTTGTTGTCTGATAAACAGTCAGCAGGCTGATGTGGATGAAAGAATTAAAGGATAAAATAATCAGGATTGGTTGGCAAATGCAAGCAACACTGATTGTACAATGCAGCCTTTGCTATTCTCAAGTGTGTTTTGACATATGGGGCAGGATCCCTCCCAGCCCTGATTAACCTGAGTACTGCCAAGACAGTTGGAAATGTTGGGTGCGATCAACAGAAATTAGGTTTGCATTATTAGGAAAAAGACAGCCTTTTGTCAAGAGATTCTGGAACAACAGGTCAAAGGTAGCATCCGCTATCAGTATAGTGATCTGACATGGTCACTTGGTTGTTTGGGATCTATATCAGAACCATCTGGGAAATGGTCTGCAATCAGCCTTGTACAACTAGTTCAACTAGTCTGGGGAGTTATGATAAGTCAGTCAGAGAGCTGTACCGGTATCAGTCAGGGGTCTGGTCACCAATCAGTTGGAGATGTCATTCCAGATTGGTCAAGGGGTTGGGTACATCCACTAAAAGTCAAAAGGGGTTTATCAGGGGCTGTTCCTGTGATAAGGACACTGGGTAACTCCATTGCAGGGACTGGGGGCAGACTGGGAAGGCAGGTCATTGACAGTCAACACCACTCTGGCTTTGATGGGGCAGAGTGCAATATTATGTCAGGCATGATGGCTTAATATGCCTGGTCCAGCAGGGTAAGGTGGAGATTTATAGTTAAATAAATAAGTTGGGTGGGACTGAGGGGATGATCAGAGTCAATGGGTTTGACAGGAAAGGCTAACAAGAAGGGAATATAATGATAACAAGAAGGAAATATGAAGATTGGGGAGCTGGGTTGCGTAGACTGAGACATTGAGTGTGTGCCTCATACTTTGAAGTATGGCTGTTGTTTGTTTCTACCATGTACAAATCGCAAGTGTACAATGGGGATGAAAATTATTGTCACCTCACCTGGACTGGGCAGAGTAAGTGTTTTTTTTCAATGATGGAGGGGGTTCCACCTTTATGTGACGTGAAGCATTTCAAAGAGCAATACCATCAAAGCAACCCATGCACAGGGCAGGTGACAGGCAGCTGTGACTCAGAATGCTGTACATGAACTGTACAAGTTGACCCACGGTGTAGACTGCAAATCTTGGCCCCAAACACTATTGATCACAGCATCAGGAATCAATCCCACTAATGTACACATTCAATGTAATCCAGTATAATGCAGCCTAGAAAGATTCACCAATGTATAAATCATCTTCCAAGGTCCTATAACATGTACATGGTGCTGGAGCTGCACATAAGGATGGTGAGACTCTGTACATTCATTCTTGTAGCTGCATTTGGAGTGACATTCGTTCCCACAGTTGATGATGATACGTGAAAATATATTTTCTAATGTCATAGTGGATTTACAATGATGTGCCACCACTTCACCTTCGTGTTCTCAGTAGGTCTACTTCCTTTTCCCTCTCATTATGTCCTGACACAGTTCTACGGGGTGGAGGGAGCTGTGGTAGAGGGGTCTGGGGTGGAGGGAGCTGGGTGGACAGATCTGGGTGGAGGGACACTGCCCCACTGTCGAACCTATTGGCCTTGGATTTCTGCTCAGGTAACTCCCTCCAGGTATTCATGTCTGGAGGGCCCAGACTTGTTGATTGTGTCCTGCTTAGAAGCGCATGCTCCTTCCTCATTTTGAACTTCCACAAGGCTGAGGATGGCAGACAGGGTTGAGATGCAATGCTCTGTTAACCTCTGGAGTTGAGAGGTGGCCTCTGAGGGGCCATAAGTGGCTTGTCCTCCTATTGGCTCTGCCCTGACTCCTTGTGAGGAAGAGGTATCTAGAATGATGTAAACATCCCTCGTCGCCAGCTACCTTGCCACTGAGGCTGAGCACCAACGACTAGAGTGATGGAGTGCATGTGTGTGCATACATCCAACAGATTCTGAGATTGGTGGATCCGGCTCTCCATGGTATCCACAAACCCGCCAGATGCTTGCACGCTAGAGACAACATGGCACAAACCGCATTGGTTCCAATTACATCTGTGTCAGCTTGGACATTTTGCTGTTGTGGTTAGCCTTGGGCTGAGCAGGGGCCTGGTCTCTAGTCATCCTCCAAGGTGACAGTGATCTGGGGCATTTCTCTCTCATTCAGCTGACAGTGATGTGCTCACTAGCAAGTGCTCCCAACTCTAATACAGATAAAATACCCATCGATGTGCCAATATCTGAGCTGGTGGAGGAGGCAATAGGCACCTTGGCTGATGCTTGCTCTGAGCAATCTGTGGTGGAGAAGCTGCCATCTTGGTGCCAGAGACTATGTAGATTCCACTGGTTTTTAGCAGGAGACAAGCAACTACATTTTAAATACAGCCCTGGTGCTGTGAATCACTGGTGGTCCTGTCACTAATGAATACTTCTGCCTCTGGTTAGAGGGAAAATAGGATGAGCAGGGCACCACAGAGGCAGAGTGCATCACATGCTTCAGAGAACAACAAGACAAATTTCACTAGGTCACACAGAGAGAAACCCTCCATAATGGTAACCAAAATTGACACTTAGCTGATTTCTGGTCAAATTCAGCTCAAAGTGAAGACACTGATGCAAAAAAAGTGCTCAATGTTAAAACACCTTGGAAAGAAGACATTTGCTAGAATTGTACCAGGAATGATGAGCTTCAAGTAATGTGGATAAAATGTAGAAAATGGGATTGTTCTCCTTACTGCAAAACAGTTTAGAGGAGGTTTAATAGAGATACTGAAAATTATGAGTAGTTTTATTAGAGTAAGTAGGAGGAACTATTTCTACTGCTAGGAAGGTGCACAAACAGTGGAGATAGACCTTAAGACAATTAGTAAAAGGAATTAAAAGGGGAGATATTTTTAATCTGGAAGGTGATGCTTGAAAAGGTGTTGAAATAATAATTTTCAGCAGGGCATTAAATAAAAGCGAGAAATTATTAGGAAGAAGGAACAGGGATAAGCAGAATTAATTGGATATCTCTGATGGCCAGCAATGGCACAATGGTCCAAATGGCCTCCTTCTGTGGTGGATGATGGTGTAAAGTGATTGCCCTTTCCTTAACCTGGTTTGTGATTTATTGACAAAATGATTTCTGCTTAAACTCTAAAGATATGAACATGAATGAACCTCTAGTTCCCTCACATAAACACTCCCCTTTCTCTGTTTTTGAAAAAATAAGCAGTGTTTTCAAGTATTTTTATTCCTGAAACAACACCCTGTCCAGACACATTGGTTACACAGACCCTGTTTCCGGAGTTTGAAATAGACTTTCAATGTTAATTCTACTAAACTTAAGCTTCCTGATGACCAGACACATGGGAAATGCTGGTGAAATGAAAGAGCAATGATTAGGTAGCATTCTTAAGTCTGGATACGTTTACCTTTAGCCCAGATAGTTTCTGTGTCCACTCCAGCCTCTTTAAGCCCTCTAATCCTGAATGCAAGGGATAGGCTTCTGTCCATGTTTCTTGCGAATCTTCTGGAGCACTTCACTGTAGGCGTGTGGGAGAAATTATTATACCTCTCCATTCCCTTCCCTCATCATGTGTTGATGAAATCTTGCTGCAATACTACAGTGGTGGAGTGGATAGAGTGGGGCAATACTCCAATGAGAAAAGAGGGGGCTGAATGGGGCTACATCATTGTGGTGAAGGTAGTGGAGTGGACCAATGCAGCAGTGTTGAAAGGGGTGGAATGGGACAATGTTACAGTGCCAAAGCAGGTGGCATGGGCCAATGTTACAGTGGTGGAAATAGGCAGTTTTAGTGACAATGCAACTATATGATTGGAAACTCATATCGGCACCAAATTCAGTCCTGAGGTTGTGATCAGTCTGGTTTAGCATAGGCAGCAATCAAGGAGTGGATTAGAGACAGAAACGATAGAATTGAGAAGATGGCAGATTGTAAAGACAACAATTTTAGTCTTTCCAATATATTGTTTACCAATAGTCCAGTAACATTTGCATTGCATCAAACTCATTTCCACACACTGCTCTTATCAGGCATAAAGTAATAAAATTGGAGCACTGTTTTCATAATTCATTTAAATTTCTAAACACAATTTTATTTTAGATACTTCCAAAAGGAAACAAGAACTGAGCTTTTTGTCTTACGTGCATCAGGACCGTGCCACAAAAAAAATCAATCTTGAAAACACATTTACTTTTTTTCTGCATCTTGAGAAGAGTGTTCTGATTGGTTGATCCATTATAGGAATGGTGATCCAATAAAAGCAGTTAACTGTCAATCTTTATTATCAGACAAGGCAAGAAAATTTTGATTGGTCAGTGTGTTGCCATGAGACTGCAGCAACAAATGGCAGTCTTCATGACCCCTTCTTTCATGAAAAGAATGTTTTGTGGACATAAATTCCTTTTGCCTACATAAACCAGGATACTATATATTAATATGATTAATTAATCATTGAATCTAGTTTTTTTTAACCTGTAGACACATATACTCCATTTGGCATACATAATAACATGGACCATTCATCCACCAGTCTGTTTCTAAACATCTTGTGTGTAACATGAAGGGATCGTACCTCAAAGTCTCATTCGGCCATACTTTAAATCCTTGTTTTTGAAAGTACATGTCACGGTTGAGTTAGTTAAAAAGTCATTCAAAATCCTGTGACCAATCAGAATTGAATGCAACAATCTCAGGATTATAAAACTCCATCTGACCAAGTGCAGGCACTAACTATCCATGTCCCTCAAATGTTCTCCCAACACTCCCATGTTTACTGCTATCTCTTACCCAATTAAAACCTAGCAACAAATATAACCAATCAATAACTAAGGAAGGATAGTTGATGATATCACTGGAATATTTGAGGCTCTTTTCAGCTACAATCTTGCTTTCTCCGTAACCCTTAAACAATGCAATAAAAATATGATTAATAACAGAATAAGCATAATTTAAAAGTCATAGAATTTGCAATATCATGGAACCTACATGTTGAACAACCAATCTTGTGTTTCAAATATCTCGCCTAACATTTTATTACACAACAAAAACAGAATGTGCTGAAACTACACACTAGATCATGCAACTGAGAAAGAAACAGTTAATGTTTGAAGTGAATAACCCTCATTTACCACAAGAAATTGGTGCCTCAGATAAAACCTGACATCAGCTCTCACAGCATGAACAAGTCACATCCTTTAACCACAACATTCAAGAGGAGGTGAGGACACTAATCCTACCTATCACCAGATTGCCTCTCAATACAGACAATAATTGTAATATGAATGAAAGAGACACTGAGCTTCATTCTGTTTAGCTATTTGAAGATTTAAATGTGCCAAGCTATCCACGGTAACCCAATGCTGCAATCATGACAGTGAGTTTGGGGCAGAGGCTGGGGTCTTGAACTCTACATGATCATGGATTTTATTCAGACACACATTTTGATCTGAATGTTAGCCCAGACATTTTAAATCCAGTTGAATGCAAAAGTTGCTATAGATGGAAAATTGTGGCTCTTGGTGGAATTTAATTGAATTGGTATATTGGTTGAACATGGAGTTATAAAATCATATAGTACAGAAGAGGCCCTTCAGCCCATCACATCTGCACTGACAAAACTAATCTAAATGTACATTAATCCCACTTTTCATCACATGTTATGACTTTTCAAGTGTTTATCAAAGTACTTTTTTTTCAAGGTTGTGAGGTTTAATGTCTCAATTATCCTCCAAGGAAGTGCATTCAGAATCTCACCACCCTCTGGGTAAATTTTCTTTCCTCAAATCCCCTTCAAGCCTCCTGCTTTTCACCTTAAAATTGTGTCCCCTTGTTATTGATCTTTCAACTAAGGGAATCAGCTGCTTTTTCTTCACCTTCCCCACACCCCTCATAATTATACACCTCTAAATGATTCCCCCTCAACCTTCTCTGCTCCAAAAACAATCTGGCTTTATTTCAGAGCTAAAATTCTCATCCCAGGTAATATCCTGGGGAAGCTCCTCTGCTCCCCTTCCAGTGCAATCACATCTTTCCTATAACATTCTGACCAGAACTGAACATAGTACTCCAGCTGCAACCTTACCAAAATTTTGTACAGCTGTAAGAAAACTCAAAATGTAAAAAAAAACAAAGAACTACAGTCACTGATGCAACGATACTATGGCTTTAAGAGATGAATTTTGCACTGTTTTTTGTTATGAACAAAGGTTGAAACAGAGATGCCGAGTGGTCTGTTCCAAAGCGAGTAAATTAATCAACTTATGAGGCCTTGGGTTTTTTTTTAAGTTGGAACAATAGAAGCAGCCTGACTGGATAGGGTCAAGCTCCAAAAGGAACCAGGTTTGTTTTTTAGTTTTAGCCTGCAGTGCAATTGCGGAGACCTTGAAGCTGTATGTGGAAGCTTTTATTCCTCTCTCTGTTACAGCTAAAAGTTGGTCTTCTATTCCTGCTGCTAGAATTGCATCTGAGACAATCTATTTTACTGAATTTGCCCTTGCCAAGGATGTTACTATGTTACTATGTTGGAATAATTAATTAGTAATAGTTAATGTATGTATTCTTTTGTTAAGCATGTTGATAGTCACAGTTAAGCCAATTCCTTTTTTATCATTTTTCTTTTTTCAATATTTTAATTATAGTGTACGAATAAAGTATGCTTTGTTTCAAGCCAGGTAGTTTGACCAATTGAATTGCAACCCTATACACAATGCCTTACACTTAAATTTTAAAATAAGAAAAAGTTAGGGTCTATGCTATCTTCTTAATACAGTTTGAGGGGGTTTTGTCTGGGGGACGTGGTCAGGATTAAAATGTCTAATTCGTGGTTAGGTTTAGGATTATAGAACTCAAAGGCAGTGAGTGATGAGAGAAGGTGTTCTCTTTTTGGGTGTTGAATTTGGTTGGTTTAAATAGGGTGTGCCTTGTGTAATAATGGCTCCTTCAATCACCAGGAGTTTTCTGGGGATGGAAGAAGTTACTTTGGGAGTTTTACAGAAAGTGAGCAAGGCAAAGTTTTTGGATTTGGCAGAGAAGCTAGAGTTGGGTTGACTTTGTCCATACCAAAAAGAGAAGTAATTGCAGCAATAGCTCAACGTTTATGATTGCCGGAAATGCCATCAGAATCATTATAAATGGCTAAAATTCAATTGCAAAGGAAATAGATTGAACATGAAAAGGAAACAAAACAGTTTGAATCATGAGTAAAAGCAGAGGAAAAAGGAAAGGGAAGGAAGGCCCTAGCAGAAGAAAGGGAGAAAGAGAGAATTTTTGAACTTCAGAGGTTGGAACTGAAAACTCCACTTAAAATGGCAGGGTTAGAGGTGAAAAATAGAAGAAGTGATGAGGACAGTGATGGAGTGTAATCCCACCATAACCAAAATCTGTGTTGTGTCAGATCGTGAAGCAATCCATGTCAAAATACAGCAAGGCCTGAACAACATTCAGTATGGGCTGATACGTGGCAAATAACATTTGTGCCACACAGTGCCAACCAATGACCATCTCCAACAAGAGAGAATCTAATTATCACATCTTATAGCATTATCATCACTGAATCCCCTACTATCAATGTTTTGGAAGTTATGATTGATCAGAAATTGTGGCTGCAAGAACTTTTCAAAGGCTACGTGAGCCATGCACTTTCTATTCCGTACAAAGTATGACCACCACCTACAATGCACAAGTCAGGAGTGTGATGGAATACACACCAATTATCTGAGTTGGACCATATCCTCAGCAATCAGTGGCAGTACACTCTTTTCCATGGGGATGATGGAAGATTTCACAGACAAAAGAGTGAATAGTCCAACTCGGAAAGGGCAGCTCCATAAGAACTCAAGAACCTCAACACCATCCTGAACAAACTAGATTGGCATCATATCAAACACCTCAAACAGTCATTCCCTTCTTCACGATATGCAGTGATAGTAGTGTGTATCCATCTACAACATGGATTACAGCAACTCACCAAAGCTGCTACGCCAGCATCTTCCAAACCTACAATCTCTGTCATCTCAAAGGACAAAGACAGTAGATACATTGGAACAACTCCTCTCGCAACTTCACCTCCAATCCATTTGCCATCCTGACATGGAAATATGTTGTTGTTCCTTCAGTATCGCAGAATCAAAATCCTGGAACTGCCTTCCTCACATCACAGTGATTCTCCTTACATCCAAATGTGGGGAGATGGCACAATGGCTCAGTGGTTAGCATTGCTGTCTTATTGAGTGAAATTGACCTCCATTTGTGGTTGACTGAACCTGTGAAAGAGTTTATTTCCAGATGGTTGCATTGGTGTGGAGGCAGCTATGAGAGTGTGAGACCTGGTTTGTGTGACAGAGTTTTTCATTATTACACACCACGTCATGCTTCATGATGAAGTATTAGGCAATAATGATGATTGAAATGAAAGGCAAACACTGACTTCATTCTGAGAGGGATAGACTTTGAAGTAGGCAAAATATGTATCTGACCTTGTTTACAGCACATTTCAGAATACTGTGTCTGTTTCTGAACTCCATATTCTGAAGAGGATTTGGAGGCACTGGAGAAGGTGTAGAGAGGATTTAAGAGGATGAACCCAAAAATGTGTGGTTATGCATTTCAGGAAAGGACCAACAGGCTGAGGTCTCTTCTTTTTAGATAGGGAAGGCTGCCCTAATAGATGTTCTAACATTATGAAAGATTTTGATAGAGTGGATGCTGAGAGAGTGTTTCCTCATGAAAGGATGAGCATAACTATTGGCCACTGATATAGGGAGTTCAGAAGAAACTTCTCTCAGAGAGATTGATGAAGATATGAACTCACTGCCAATAGAAATAGTTGAAGTGAATTGGACAAATACGTTTAAGGGGCAACTAGGTAAGCATTTGAGGGAGCAGCGAATAGATGTTGTGATGATAGATTTAGGCAAAGAAAGTTGGGAGGAGATTCAGGGAGAAGTATAAACACCAGTATGGGCCAAATGGCCTGTTTCTGTGTCACATGTCCTGTTCCTTGATTGTAAGGACTGTGGGATCCATTTAATGATTCCAATCATGATCTACTAAGAGTAGATCATTCTTCACAATTAGTTCAAACTCCCTCAAGGGTCTCATCACAAAGCCAAGCAAGTTACGGACTCCTTCCCATCTCCAGTCATTCCTCTCCCTTCTCATTGTCACCAACAAACTGAGATAAACTCGGTTCCTGTTCATCGAGTTTGCATTGTCTCTCAGTCCTCCTCCAGGCTGGGATAAGCCTTAACTTCTAATGAGCAGGTGTAAGCTCTTATTAGTTTATATGAACCATGAGCACACATCATCCATGAAGAGAGAGCCATTTACAGCTGTAATTGCGACATCAATATACATTTTAAATGAGCCCTGGGGTTCTCTTGCTAAAAGATTTGCAAGGGCACAAATTAATTTGTCAATTTTGTTCCCCATAAGCTCACTTGCCAGATTGTACACTGATTTAATCATTTCAGCTGTGTAAACCATAAAGACTCTAGCATTTATTCAACCCTTTGGGACTCTGCCTGGGACAGAATGCCTGGGAAGAAAGTCTGTGAGTGAGACAGTGTGAGACAGAGCGTGAGTGTGTGAGAGACAGTGAAAGAAACTAAGCCAATGAGAGAATTAGTGTGTGAGAGACAGAGGGTATGTGAGAATATTTGTGAGAGGGGCTGTGAGTGGTTGAGAGACAGTGAGTTTGTGAGAGAGGTAGTACGTGTGTGAGATAAAATGTGTGTGTAAGACAAAGAGTACAAGTGTGTGAAAGAGAGCAAGTGTGTCAGAGTGTATGTGTGAGAGACTAAGATTGTGTGAGAGTGAGTTCATTTCAAAGTGTATGTGTGAGAGTGAGAGCATATGAGAGAGAGCACGTACATGCAGAATGTTTGTGAGACAGTATGTGTGAGAATGAGTGCAAGCTTGACAGAGAGTGAGTATGAGTGTATCTGAGAGTCTGTGTTTCAGGGAGATTGAGAGAGTAATGTGTAGGGTGTGTATATGAGACTGAGAGTGTGTGGAAGAGAGTCCGAGTGTGTGCGAGATGGAAGTCACTGTCTCTCAACCACTCACAGCCCCTCTCACAAATATTCTCACATACCCTCTGTCTCTCACACACTAATTCTCTCATTGGCTTAGTTTCTTTCACTGTCTCTCACACACTCACGCTCTGTCTCACACTGTCTCACTCACAGACTTTCTTCCCAGGCATTCTGTCCCAGGCAGAGTCCCAAAGGGTTGAATAAATGCTAGAGTCTTTATGGAAGTGTGAGAGAGATGGGAATGTGAGAGTGGGCACATGAATGAGTGCGAGAGGGCATGTGAGTGAGTAAGAGGACGAGCAAGTGTGTGTGTGTGACAGTGTGTGTGTGTTAGAGGTAAGTGTATGGGTTGTCAGTGTTTGGGAGCTGATGCTGATTTGAAATGAAAAGGCCTCAGGGATTCAGAGGGTCTAAGAAGTGAATAAGTTTCTCCTGACCTTCAGTTTCTCAAGAGGCAGTAGTTCATTTCTGACTTTCCATAAATTATTTTGCAAAACAACTTCAATGGGATGAGCTTTTCCTGTTTAGTTATTAATCTGCAGTACATAATGGAACAATTGCACATCTGTGAGATATTTACCCTGGTAGTGGGTAGGGCAACGCTCAGTACAACCTGCCCCCTGAGAGTGTGTGAGCTTCTGTGTAGCACTGATGAATATCCAGAGTGCTCCGAGGTTCCTCACAACCTAATGGGCAGCCCGACATTCAGCGCTGAAAATGCGTTGCTGGAAAAGCGCAGCAGGTCAGGCAGCATCCAAGGAGCAGGAGCAGGAGCCCTGAAGAAGGGCTCATGCCCGAAACGTCGATTCTCCTGCTCCTTGGATGCTGCCTGACCTGCTGCGCTTTTCCAGCAACACATTTTCAGCTCTGATCTCCAGCTTCTGCAGTCCTTACTTTCAGCCCGACATTCAGCCTCAATATAGCTCTTCAACTCAGAATCTCCCTCAACTGAAAAAGCAAACTCCTGCCTATGCTGGAAATCTGAAATTAAAATGGAAAAGGCTGGAAACTGTCAGCAGGTCTGGCAGCATCTGTGGAGAGAAAGAAAGAGTTAAGCTTGGGGGGTGATGGGGAGGAGAGAAATGGAGAGGGGGAAAGTAACTTACTGTGCAGGAGTTGTTCTCCTTTGGGGAAACTTGATATTTCATTTCATTAATGAGGAGGAAGAAAAAACAATAACTTGCATTACTTTTGCAAGCTTAGGATGTCACTAACAGCTTCACAACCAATGAAGTACTTCTGAAATCTAGTCTCTGCTGTGATGTAGGAGGATTAACTCACCAGGAGGTCCACTCGTGAGGTTTTGCAACTCCGAACCTCCCCACAAAATTCGGGAAAACCCAGGGATGTTATTGTTATTTTCATCACAGAAGTGATAAAGACCCAGAAATTTCTCCTCCCGATAACGAGTCATTGCAAAACTCACACCTGAATATATTATCATCTTTCCAGCATTTCAAACCTATCTTTATCTGGCAGAAATGGATAGGCTTACAATATCTGCTCACATGCTGTGACTTACTGTATAGATACATCAACACAATTAGATTTCCTCACAGATACAACTTACTTTGTGACAAGGCTAATGGATGTAAATAGCAGAGTTGTGTAGATGTGATTTTATTAGTTTTAAAATACAACACGAGCTGAATAATCAGAAAGGACCCTGTGTGCCTTAAAATACGAGCCCTCCTAATTGTTCTGTACAGCTTGTTCTGGGTCTCTAATTGAATTCTCCTATCATTGCTCTCTGTACAGCCTCATTCAGGCTGACAGGCATTTAATCGAGATGACGAGGGTCCCTTTGACAAGACGCAGGAGGTCTTGGGTGTTGAAGAGACACACCACAATGAGGGACAATGAAACCTTCCCACTCAGCACTTGCTGCCTTTCAAACATAAAACGGACATGGTCAGGCACAGTGTGAGATTTCAACTTGTGACTAGGATAGTCGGAACACGGGGACGCCATTCAGCCCATCAAGCCTCTTCCACAGGAAACAATGGAAAGCTCCTTGCTTTTCTCTGAATAGGGCTGCGGGATGTCTCCCATCCACCGGAAGCGGTAGATGGAGTAACTACGGAAAGGACGCAGCAGTCAGGGAACGTCTGTGTAGTTAACAATTCCCGTACATGACCTCTTATCAGAACAGGGAAAGCGGTTAGAAATTCAGGGTAAAAGCAAAGGTTGGCTGAGTAGCCATTACAGACCCAGCACAAACGTAAGGGGCTGAATAGCCTTCGTCTGCTGTAGCTGTTCTGTGAGTCTATAGCAGGTTTAAAGGGAGAGATTGGAACAAGAAAGGAAGATAATGTCTATCATAGAATGGGACAAAAGAGATAAAATGACAAATGAGTTAGATGGAGTCAGCTGAATAGCAGCATCTCAAACAATTCTGCACTCCCTCAGTACTACCGTCTGTCAGTATAATGCCCCCTCTGTATTGTCTCTGAACTCAAAGCAGAAAATCGTAAAGACAAGGTGGCTTTTTTTTCGGAAGACCTGCCCCTTCCTGTTCCGCTGAGGTACTAATTGACAGGTCAGTGATGGGCCCGTTATTTTAGTCTGTGTAATATACATCACAGAGTCAGGTTCCGGCTGAGACAGATGTCTTTACATTTATTAACTACATTATTTACACAGCTATTATGGAGTCTGTTGCTGTTATTCTACATTATATAATCCATAATGGACACGGAAGCATATGGATTATGTCCACATTTTCTGATAATGTCTTGGTGGTTGTACAACACAAAGTAGCACTATGCCTATAATGCTCCTGAATTCCATTGTTAAGGATATGATGAGGGTTGATTACCCAGGGAACATCTTTTGCAATTGGATAAGGACCAGTTGCCTGCAGCAGAGGAGAAGGTATTAATTTGTGGAAGTCAGCTATGGAACTGTGTTGAAAACTACAAGCTAGGTCTTGATAAAGTCATACAAGATAAACAAGCACACTGGGTGTCTCACTCAACCATCCCAACTTACTAACAACAAGTTTTGGGATGCACAGAGCTAGAATGAAGCAAGATTTTGAGTACAAGAATGACCAATGGATTCTCAGGATCTTATATTGTGCTCAGAATTTGTAAAGAATAGAGTGAGATCCAACTTATAAAACCTAAAACACATACCATAGCTGACCGCTTCCAGTAAAACTATTGATCAATATCTGATCACTTCTATTGCCAAAGGAGACTATCAATAGTCAGCTCCCCAGAACCCTCAAGATCCCCAGCCCTAAAAGCACAGCAATCCTTCCAACTTCCTCAAACTACACCAACACCCCAGCAGCATGTCAGGACTCCGCAAGACCACTCCCCACAGGGAGAGATATGAAATTAGTAGCCTGGGAGCAACGTTTATGGCAGTGTCTAAAGACAATATTTACTTGGAGGACGTTTCTGCTCCTCCAGTGCTGAGTATGGAGAGTAGTGATGTTTGAGGAAGTTGGAAGGGTTGCTGTGCTTTTAGGGCTGGGGATTTTGAGGGCTCTAGGGTTCTGACCATTGATAGTCTCCTTTGCTAATACAAGAGATCAGATA
Source organism: Chiloscyllium plagiosum (assembly GCF_004010195.1). NCBI lineage: Eukaryota > Metazoa > Chordata > Chondrichthyes > Orectolobiformes > Hemiscylliidae > Chiloscyllium > Chiloscyllium plagiosum. Next base: position 101,566,239 of record NC_057713.1, on the reverse strand, counting down.
TTGATCAATAGTTTTACTAGAAGCTGTCAGCTATGGCATGTGCCAACAGTGAAGGAAACTGAGAGAGGCATTGATGAGATGGAGCAAAGTATAGTCATAGAGTCATAGAGATGTACAGCATGGAAACAGACCCTTCGGTCCATCTCGTCCATGCCTACCAAATATTCTAGCCTAATCTAGTCCCACCTGCCAGCAACCGAACCATATCCCTCCAAATCCTTCCTATTCATATACCCATCCAGATGCCTTTTAAATGTTGCAATTGTACTAGCTTCCACCACTCCCTCTGGCAGCTCATTCCGTACATGTACCACTTTCTGCATGAAAGACTTTGTCTATTTATCCTATCCACGCCCCTTATGATTTTATTAACCTCTATAAGGTCACCCCTCAGCCTCCAACACTCCAGGGAAAACAGCCCTACCCTATTCAACCTCTCACTATAGCTCAAATCCTCCAACACTGGCAACATCCTTGTAAATCTTTTCTGAACCCTTTCAAATTTCACAGCATTATCATTAGCATACATGTGAAAACTAATGCAGTGTCTTCAGGTAAAGTCACTGAGGGGCAGCATGTAGATGAGAAATCAGAGCAAGCCAGAGATAGAGACTTGGGATACTTCAGAAGTAATGGTGCAAGAGCAAGAAGAGAAACCATTGCAAGACTTAGATTAGAAAGATAAGAATAAATCAATAAATCCCTGTGGAAGCAGGCCATTCATGCCGAGGCAATCATCCTGCATTTCCCATGGATAATCCATCTAATGTGCGCATATTTCACTGTGGGAGGAAACCCAGGCAGACAGGGGAGAATGTGCAAACTCCACACAGAGAGTCACCCAAGGGTGGAATAGAACTTGGGTCCCTGGCGCTGTGAGGCAGCGGTGGCAACTATGAACAATTGTGCTGCCCTATGGTGGAATGAAACCAGGTGAGAGTGATCCCTCCAATATTCTGTAAAATGGTCAAATTTAATTATTATAATTTAGTGTTTGACAGGAAAATGAAATTTCTTCCAGAGTAAATCTTAGTGTACTACTCTGTGTGATTGTACAGAGGAAGATCCATCAGTTTGATACCTTTTCAAAACTCAGTGTTCAAGTAGTCTTTACTCCAGAAGCTGGAATATGACATCGACATATTTGGATCTGCTCAGTTGGGTTCACAGTGTAGAGCAGTTTCCAGTGGCTTACAGTTTAACAGACTACCCTGTGTAAAGATTTAAATGAATAAATAAACTTGAGGCCAGAGCCAGGACTTTTGTGTTGCAGTTAAAGGGTGTGAGTGACTGGTACACCGTTCCCATACAAGACACAACAACCTCCGATCTAACATGTGGTAACAACACCACCCAAAGAACTTGTTGGCAGATTGATGTACTGAGCTGACATATTTGTACAAAACACAACAAGTAAAAGGTTAATCAAGGTCAGGAGGGTCATTAATCACTTCAAAGTCAGTACACAGTTAAATAGCTGTGAAATAAAGAGAAATCAATTAACTTACTTTAAAGCACATTTTACCACAGTCTCCACACTGTTAATGTGCCAAAAAGCACATTATGCCTTCAACAAGGGCCAGGTGACAAAACATTGCTCGAAAGGAGTTCTCATCCCAAGCTGCTATCAAAACTTAAATAATTCCAACAGGCTGCTCTCCAGCTCATCTCCCCCACGTTTATAAAAGACAAGATGTAACATTTAGAATTCTTTCCTGACTCATGTGTTCTTTGTATTTACTGTAAAGCTTTTACTTCAGTTTCATTGCTAGTGAGGTGGCTCTACATCTTCATTTTAATCTGTCAGTATATTCCAAGCTTTGACACCAGTCTTTCTCAGTGACCACCTTATGTAATCACTCTCTCACCACCACCTTTCATACAGCTGCCTTCAATAGAACTTCTAATCTCTACACAGTGCTAGTTACTGCCATTAGTACATTTCTCATACTGTATCAGGTGCAGGAGATGTTTAACCATTCATCATCACCATATCTAATTAGACCATATCAATCAACAGTGCAGCTTCAGCCAAAACCATTCATTACCTCACCCTTAAAATAAGGATAAACTTTGGCTTCTATTCGCCACAGTAAAGTGTCTCCTTAAACCTGTCTCCACTGCTCACCACGCTCCCCCCAACTTTACTTTGAACAGAAAATGTATGAGGCATTTATAGACTTCTTAGTCACTAAGTTTTGTGACCATTCACTCAGCTGCTGTTATCACTCCTCCCAGTTCCTAAACAAGCCAAATTTCATCCTAAGTCCAAGCCCAAAGCTCAAGAGCCTCTCTATTTCTCTCCCATCTCCCCTCATGCCTTCTCCAGCTCACCTTATTCATGCGACCCACCTCATATTCCCTTGATAATTCCCTACTATATCTGCTGACATCCAACTTCCCCTCCTGTTCTCTGTGAGTAAAAGAATTTTGTTAATTGTTCTGTCTCCTCCTGTCTCTTAACAAATCTACCAACATCACTTTGTCAAAAGCCTTGACCCCCCATCCCTATGAATTGCAGTTTCCAACCTTTATATCCCCTCTAAAGTCCTTGACCATGTTTTCACCTCCCAAATCTGTGTGCATCTTTACTGGAGTTCCATGTTTGGATCCCTCCAATTAGGTTTCTATCCCATGTCACAAACGGCTGTTATCAAAGTCACAAATGACACCCTAAGTGACTGTGAGAAAGGTAAATTTCCCTGTTTATCTTGACTTGCCAAGAGCCTTTGACATGGTTGTCCGGACCATCCTCCTCCATCTGAATAGGATTGGTCTCTCTTGGTACCATTCTAATCTGCCGATTCATAGCTAGAAAAGTTCTTATCAATGGTTTCCCTTCTTAATCTCACACATTTACCACTGGTCTCTTACAAGGATCTGCTCCTGGATCCTCTTTCATGCTGTTCCTTGGCACCAATATCCACATCTTTAGAGGTCCGGATCCATGCGTAAAATCCGAAGGCACCCTAGGGCTCCTCTCCACATAGGGCCCAATACCCATGGCCTAAAGGGGACTGCTGTGCTTGAGTCTTGGGTGTGGCCACTTGGTTCAGGTTCGGGGCCAGGAGCAGGGTTCAGAGCCTGGATTAAGAGAAGCATTTATAGCCCATGATATCTGGCCTTGCCCCTGTCTTTCTGACTTGCCTCAATCCCTCCTTTGCCTCAGTTTTGTCAGACTGCTTGCACAAGTTTTGATGAAGAGTCATAATGTACTCAAAATGTTCACTTTGTTTCTGTCTTCACAGATGTAGCCAGACTTTCACCAGCACCATCTGTTTTTATTGTCCAACATCCAGCCCCGGGTTAACCATAATTCTATCCAGTTAGTGATCTCAGTGACATTTCTTGTCTGGTGTCACCATGTGAGTTTTGCAGGTGCCAATGGTCCTGGTCAGTATAAAATCAGCACCAAGCAATCTGAGAGCAGTTGTAATGAGAACGAAATTAGTACAGCAATGACACAGTCCCCAGATACACAGGAATGATTCAGCTATGACAGAAACACAGACCATCTCACATTCAGTAACTGTTCTATTGATAGACGCCTGTGAATCACATAATGTTTCTACCATTAACTGATAATATAAAAATGGCCTCAAGTCATTTCTTAACTTATTAGAGCCACATTTAATTCTTTAATCTCTGAATAAGAAACCAGTCTTTGGTTGAAATATTCACTTTTACTTCTATTACTGAATTCTATTTTAAATCACATACTATGCTTCAAAAGTGCCTCATATTGTTAGATGTTTAAGTTGACTTGAATAGCCTTTTAATTATTTCTGTTGAATTAGTGGGTAGGGCTATATTAGTTTAAAGAGGCATTGAGCAACTTGGTTTAACACTTATGCCTTCATCTTATTAATTCTTGGTGTTACTGGTAAGACTAGCATTTTTTGACCAAGTTGGTGTCCATTTATGGTGAGTCATAGAGATGTACAGCATGGAATCAGATCTTTTGGTCCAACTCGTCCATACCAACCAGATATCCTAAATTAATCTAGTCCCATTCTTTTAGCACTTGGTCCATATCCTTGTAAACCCTTCCTATTCAGGTACCCATCCAGATGCCTTTTGAATGTTGTAATTGTACCAGCCTCCACCACTTCCTCTGGCAGCTCATAACATACACTCTTGGCATGAAAAAGTTACCCATCGGGTCCCTTTTAAATCTTTACACTCTCATCCTAAACATTTGCCATCTAGTGCTGGACTCCCCCATAGCCCTTGTCTATTTACCCTATCCATGCCCCTCATGATTTTATAAACCTCTATACGGTCACACCTCAGCCTCCAATGCCTCAAGGAAAACAGCCCCAGCCTGTTCAGCCTCTCCCTATAACTCAAACCCTCCAACCTTGGCAACATCCTTGTAAATCTTTTCCAAACCCTTTCAAGTTTCACAACACCCTTTCTATAGAACAGAGACCAGAATTGCACTCAATATTCCAAAACTGGCCTAAACAATGTCCTGTAGAGCCACAACATGACCTCCCAACTCCTATACTCCATGCTCTGACCTTTAGAATCCTTGGGTGTGCTTTGATACAACAAAGTGGCCATTCCATAGGGCATTTAGGATTCCCCTGCATTGGTGTGGGGACAGAAGTCATATATCAGTTGTTCAAGTTTCCTTCCCAGGAGGACACATCTGAATGTTTTGGAGGGCATTCTTTTGCTTTTACTGGATTTACTGTAATCATGCAATTTAAATCTCAAACTGCCACTGTGGGATTTGAACTCATCTTCATGGAATTATTAGCCCAGGGACATCACTGCAATATGTATGATGCCAATTATGTTTTAAGCTTCAAAATTGCCATAAACAAAGGAATTTGATGGCTTGTATGTAATTATCTGATACCTCTCTTTGTCAGGCTTTATTAAAAAAAAGACTCATTTGAAAGACAAAAATAACCTGATCACATGTTATTGAAATTGTTTCATGTGGGTCACAATATCATAGAGACTTCTACGAGTTCACAGGACAACAATCCAGCTTGTGTTTTTCAATTGAATGGCATAAAAGATGGCTGACTGTTCTGAGTGTCTCATGACTACAGAAGCCAGGATGCTCGTTACTATAATTTCCATTCAAACATTCTCATTTTCATACAAAAAAAAGTGTTATCATTTACACCGAATTACTCAGGTAGCAACTATGTGATCAGTTATTCTCTAAGTATTAGCAAAACTGTTTGCTATCCTCTTTAGTCCCTCATTTGTCAGCCTCTGTACCTGCATATATGTTGTCAGTTTTCCCTGCAATATCCATTAATTGGAATGATGTGCTGTCTAATTCTGTTTTTAAAATCTTCTCAGCTGACTTCTGCTGTTGCCTTAGATACATCAGTTGCTGTGTCCAGCAGGGCAATGTTTCCATTTTCTGATTTCGCTATCAATTTTCTTTTGTGATCATGCAGCTGGACACTTTCTGTCTCAAGATGTTTGTCTGTTGATATGGCCTGCAAAACACTTCAAATCTCTTCTGGCACATTAAGGGTTGCTAGCCCAAGCTGATAGAGTTGTAGAGTTTTCACAGCATTGAAAAGGACAATTCTGCCCAAAGTGTCCATGCCAATCATCAAGCATCTATGTGTTCTAATCCCACTTTCCAACATTTGGTCCGTATCCTTTTTAGTTGCAGCATTTCAAGTCATCTAAATACTTCTGAAATGTATTGATGGTTCTTGCCATCTTTATGTGGTGAGTTCCAGATTTCCACCACCTCTTGATAAAAACACTTTCCTCAAATCACCTCTAAACCTCCTGCTCCTTACCTTAACCTAGTCTCTCATCTTGGTTGAATTGCTCCATCCCAGGCAACATCCTAATGAATCTCTTCTGCACCCTCTCTAGTGCGACTACATCTTTCCCATAGTGCGGTGACTAGAAATGTATGCAGTACTCCGGTTGTGGCCTAAATAACGATATACAGCTCCATCCATGCTCTTGTATTTAATGGTTTAACTAATAAAGGCAATTATCCCATATGCCTTTTTAACTACCTATTCTGCTGCCTTCAAAGATCTTTGGACCTGCACACTAAGATCCCTCAGATTCTCTGTATTTCCTCGGATCCTACCATTCAATATGTATTCCCTCGTTAGTCCTCCAAAAATGCATCACATCACACTTTTCAGGATTAACTTTCATTTGCCACTGTTCAGCCCATATGACCAGTCCATCATTTTGTACTCAAAGGCTTTCCTCCTCGTTATTTGCCACACCACCAATTTCCATGTCATTAGCAAACTTATTATCCCATAACTCCTTCATTTATAAAAATATAGAAAGGGGTAAGTGATTCAGCCCTTCAAGCCTGCACTGCCATTGTATATAATCATGGGTGATCATTCAACTCAGTACCCTGTTCCAACTTTCTTCCAATACTTTTTGATCTCTTTAGCTGTAAACTCTATATGATCATGTGCAGATAATTAATGTACACAACAATGAATGGATTAGCTTTATTGTGACTTGTACGCAAATGAGTACAGTGAAAAATTTACTGTCGCTGCATTGCAGCGCCATTTTAAATACAAAGATACTGAGGTACAGATACTTAAGATCAAATTCTTAGGAAGCAAAAAAAAGCAAGGGAGACAACACCTAATTCTGTGCTACATCACCGGACACAGGTTTCCAGAGACAAAAAAAACCTTCCAACTATAACCCTTTGTTTCTGCCACTCAGCCAATTTTGGATCCAATTTGTCCTGGCACCCATAGGCTTTTAGCTTCTTAACTAACCTGCCAAGTGAAATCTTGTCAAAAGCTTTACTGAAATGCATTTAGACCACAGTAACTGCACCCTAATCATCTGCAAATTTAGCCACCTCATCAAAAATGATCAAGTTTGTTAGACATGATCTACCTCTGACAAAGACATGCTGACTATTCTTGATTATGTTATGCCTCTTCAAGTGGAGATTAAATCTGTCCTTCAGATTTTTTTTTGATAGTTTCCCTACCACTGAAATTAATTAGACTCACTGGCCTATAGTTTCCTGGTTTGTCTCTACACCATTTCTGAAAAAAAAACACATTAGCTTTCCTCCAATCCTCTGGCACTCCTTTAGATAGAGAGGATTTCAAAATTAATGTCAGAGTCCTTGTCTTTCTCAACGTCTTGGGATGCATCTCATCTGAACTTGAGGATTTTTCCACTGATACCCTCTTCCCTTTTGATTATAATTTGTTCAAGCATATCACTGTTCACCCCCCCCCCCTCCATTTCTACTCCTATATTGTCCTTCTCTATAGCAAATATAGATACAAAGTACTCATTTAAAACCTCAACCATATCTTCCGTCTCCATGCACAGATTGCTACTTTTGTCCCTAATAGGCCCTATTCTTTTCCTGTTTATTCATTTACCCCGAACATACTTACAAAATGCCTTTAGATTTTCTTTAACATTACCCATCAGTGTTTTGCACTTCCTGTTTTTGGTCTTCTAATTTCATTTTTAAGTAAACCCTTCCATTTTATATACTCCTCTGGGGCATCCACTGTTTTGGACCCTTGATATCTGTCATAAGCTTCCTTGAATTTTTCATTATCCCTTTCCAATTGCTCCTTGTGAACGAATAGCTTTAGATTTGTGCCTAATATCTGGAATTCCACATCTTCAGTCTTGTCGTTACATTGAGCTTTCAGACAAGTTTCTCTTGGGGTTTCACATTTGGATTGCCATCTGGTGTAACTTCAGGCATATCTGCAAAGCGTGTAATGTTGCAGGAAGTACTGGTGTCTACTTGGCTCTTCAAATTCATTTGGTGCTCTCATCCTGCTGTCTTCATTGTAATAGTTACAAACTGTTTTCTCCTTTAGACCTGATGTTGCCAATATGATCAGGTGTAGATGGAATATTCTGACTCTTCCTCTAACGCTTCTCTAGTGCCATGCCTGATTTTTCAAAATTGTTGTCCAACATTTCAGTAGCAATTTTCTCTATGGGTTTTATAGACTTGTTTGATTTTGTCACAGCTAAAAATTAGCGTGCAAAGTGGTTTGGGGCAGCATGGTGACTCAGTGGTTAACACTGCTGTCTCACAGTGCCAGGGACATGCGTTCAATTCCACCCTCCGGCGACTGTATGAGTTTACACATTCTCCCCATTTTAGCATGGGTTTCCACTGTTGCAGTAGTTTCCTCCCACAGTCCAAAGATATGCATGTTAGGTGGATTGACCAAGCTAAATTACCCATAGTATTCTGGGATGTGTAGGTTAGGTACATTAGCCATGGGAAATGCAGGATTATAGGGGTATGGGTATAGGTGGGATGCTTTTTGAAGGGTCGATGTGGACTTGTTGGGCCAAATGGCCTGTTTCCACATTGTAGGGATTTTTTGAAATACTGCTTTGCCAAGCCAGACATAACTTCTTTCATTTCATATAACTTCCATAACATTTGCCACTTGTCCTTCGGCCTTGATTTTTCTGCTGGCCCTTCTGGGAATATTTGCTTTTCTCCACCATGTATCACTTAAAATGTTCCAGCTGTTTTCAATATAACAAACTTGAACAAATCTGCCTGTTCTCCCATGATTGTGCTGTGGCTGTTGATTTAAAAGCTCTGCTCATTTATAATTTATTTGAGAGTCAGGTTTCCTTCTCATAGCAGTCACCCTATGATATCCTATGCCTCTATAATTCCATTTTTGATGAGATTTTCTTTAAGGGTTTCCAATTTACAGTATTTTGTGAACTGTATTAATGTCACCACATACAAATCAACGGACTCTTTTTCACCCTGTGTCCTATTATTGAATATATACTGCTGGATGTTATATTAATTTGGGAATCAAAATGTGCCTTCAGGTTTTCAACATTCTTGCTATCCTTTATTTTGGTTATTGGCAATACTTATGATGGATTATATATTGTTATATTATCTCCCCAACAGTGATAAAAGCGTAGTTACTCATAGCTATGTGTTTTATTAATTTAAATCTATCACAATTTCATCATTTTGTCGTAAGTGGGAAAACTGCCAGTTCTATTTCATATAATTTTTTGTCTCAATTGGTTGTTAGAGAAAAAAATGCAACCATTCTTCCTTACTCAAGTTTTTGCAGGTTTCAGTTGCTCTGAACATTCCTATATTCTTCTTTTAGTAGCTTTGCTTCTATTAAAGTTCTTCAATGTTCAATCTCCGTTCCATTCTGATACCATGTCAGGACTTCACAGGACAACAGTCTAGCTTATACTGCATGTAAGATGTTATCTACAGTGAGTAACTCATGGCAGTGGTCACATTGGTACAATTTCCAACTGAATAGAGAGATAGATTGGAAAGTGAGAGTATATGCCAATTCAAATTTATATTTATATAATGAGCCCCCTCATCTCTATCACAGCATTAGCAGCCATGCCTTTAACTGGTCTGGGCTCTAAGCCTTAAGCTGGTTCCTTACACCTTTCTGCCTTTTTGCCTTCTAATATAAGACAGTAGCTGTTAATAGGCTAGCTGATGACACTTCTGGCAGTGATATCAGATTACATAACATTTGGTGTGTAGAAATACTTACTCCAAGATGGTCATAGAGGGAGTCTTTCCCTTCTCAGTGTGCAATGTACATTGTTAAATAAACAGGCCTGGTTTCCATAACCTGCATACCAACTATAAGCACATATAATACACCTTTCTCAGTTCGCTTAAGATGCTCCTGAGAAGCGTCATCTTTCACCAAGCTTTTGATCATCTGTCCTATTATGTCCTTCTTTAGCTCGACGAATTTACATCTAATTAAACTCCTGTAAAGCATCTTTAAGTACCTTTATGTTAGTAATGTGAAATAATTCCTGTTATTGTTTGTATTTTAATAGGCCTAACAGTTTCATTTTAACCACAAAATTTCATGAATGTTTCATTCAGAAAAAGATTTTTGTAAGTCTGGAAGGATAGGATTTAATATGAACTTGAGGTTGGATGAGAATGAATTCATGATGTCTTTGGAGGTCCCAAACTGAGGAAATTCACAGAGACAATTCCTTGTTTAGTGCATTCTACCCCTCCCACTGCACAGACACTGGGTCAGCAGTTTAAGCTAATTCACATGGTAATGACTTCTGTGCATGAACATAATGATGGCTTATTAATGACTGAAAGTGAATAGTGTTTATAGATATCGTTGGCAATAAATGGTCTCCCTCTGATCAAATCATTGGAAGAGTCCTGAGAAGAGAACAGACTTGATCACTACAAGTCCAGAATAGGTGGAGGTAAACAATCTGTCACCATAACCACCCAGAACTTGTTGATTGCAGAAAGCACATTGCTCAATATGAAGATACACAGAAATTATTCTCAACTGAGAGGGGATTCTTTTCATTTTGTGTACAGAGTGTTCTTCTCTCAAATAAATACAGCCAATTCCAACATGGTCACAAACTGTTGCTATTCAGCTGTTTTGTTCTGCTCTTGTGCAGTGAATGTTTTAAGTGTTATTGCAAAATGTTTAATGTTAATGATTCAAGGGTCACAAGCAACAGTTCCATCAGTGTTTGACCCTGAAGCAAATTAAAATATCATGGACCCTGCAGACTCAATCTGAGCTGTATTTCTCTTCCATCAACAAAACATTCCCCTCTGCCCTCTCTTATCTCCTGGCTCCCTCTCTCCTATCCAACACCCTTCTCTCCTAATAGAAGGCTCTTCACATAGTCTGTCTGTGAGGCTAGACTGTGGAGTCTCAGTCCCCTCTCCCCCGCATCCCCACCCCAAGACCCTGCCCCCTCCTCCATCTCCTGTTTGGTATCAGTTGCCAATTTTGCACAGTAAGTGGGAGTCTGACTGACCCAAACCAGTCTCTACAGTAATTAGCAGAATGATTGCCACACAAAGAAAATAACAGGGGAAGAGTGAGAGAGCAGAGTGTCAGCAATGCAGGATTCTGCTCAATGTCCAGGATAACCTCAACATGCTGGCAAATTGAGATAACAGAACATATTGCATTAACACATCACCAACAACGTTCCGTCATTTTCCATTGAGAGACTCAATCTTAAACTTGTTTAAAGATCTGCTTGTCCATTGTATTATACTTCCCTCTTGAACCTTCGATTTCACAGTGTGAACTCGGTTTCAATGTGCTTAAAGTTTTTCAAGGCTTAATTGGATTGGGGGAGTGGTTCTAATGTTGATGTAAAGTGACTGATGTCCAATTCACATGCTAAAATACAGCCCACCTGATTTCACATTTCATTGGGATAGCTATTAACTTCATGTGATGGTTTAACAAGCGTTCGACTTCAGTGAAAGAAAAATGGTAAGGGCAGGGGAATGCAGAAGGCTTGACTCACTCTCACTGGTTGTACAATTTACACAGTTTAATAAATTATCCCCATTGATTAATTCAAAGGAACAGTCCATGAGGTATATACTGGCTGATTAATTTAATGTTGTCACAGTCATACAGGAAAGTAACACAGGAGGAGGCTGTTTAGCCTATTTTGCCTTTGTTTGAGGAAATTGCAGATTAGTGACTTTATTCTTCATATGTGCCTTTATCCTGTATCTTCTATTACAAGGCAAAATCTACCAATCTTGGATTTAACATGAAACGTTGATTTAACATCAATTGTCATTTTCAGAACAATTCCAAACCGCTACCCATCCTTGCATATAGAAGTGTTTTACTGCCAAAAGATCTGGATTGAATTTTAATACAACACTCCCCTCGTCCTAGACTCCCCAAACAACCAAAAAGAGTTTCTGTCAATCCTCTGTATTGGTTCTGTTAATATCTTGCAAAAAGTCAATCAAATAATAATTTAATTATCCGAAATTCCATGGAATAAAATCCTTGTTTCTTTAATCTCTATTCACAATTTATACTTCAGAATCCAGGTATCATTCTGGTAAATCTGTGCTGCGTTCTCTCCAAGGTCAGCTGGGTTTGGTTTAAGCAAGGCTTTGTAAAGCTGGAGCATGAGTTCTACCACTCCTTGTATTCTATTACATAAGAAGCCAGCATTCCATTAGCCTGCCACCCAAAGTTGCAATTATTGATGTTTGCTGATGTTTATTATCTCCAGTTTATTGATGATCTTCCCTGTTACAAACTAATCCAGCTCAGACTCCGCACAAAAGGTTATAATCTAATCCCAACAGTTTGTTCGTATTCAATGTGTGGCTTCCAAGTGAATGGAGAACATGTGGATCTATAGCCAGGGCCATACTACGCTCATCAGTGAGGAGAAAAAAAAGCCCAGACTCTTGATCCTGATCCATCAATCCTGCTGGAAAACCTGACTGTGGTCAGAAGGCAGGATTGGACAGGATTGTGATGTTCCAAGGCTCAAGTATTCTGTTGGCACTTGCTTTCTATGAGAATTAAAACAGCAGTCTAAAACAACTTTTGAATTTCTAATGTTTAGAAATGACTGTTTTCTAGTAAACATGATTAGTAGCAAGAGCCAAGTGCATGCACTCAAACACTGGGTGCCAATGGGCACTACTGAGAGACCAGGTGGTTTCCACTGGTGAGGACATGTTCACACATGGCAACTTTTAGTCGCCTTCATCCTCGACAGCCTGTAATTCAACAATTGAAGCGGGCCACATCCAAGTCTGTAGTTAATAATATCATGTTTCTTAACGTGCAAATCCTAAAGAGTTCCATGTGAACAGATGTTTAACAACATCAATGAAACCTTTCACAACTTTAGGACATCCCAAAGCAATTTACAGTGAATTTTGAAGTGTTCTTGAAGTATAGTCACTGATGTAACATAAAAAATACAGCAGTCAAGTTCTACATAGCAAGATCCCACAAATAGCAATGGCCAGATTATCTGATTATTGTGATATTGATAAATATTCCTCAAGACACTGGGAACACCTCCTTTGTCCTTCTTCCAAATAATGCCACATGGAATGTTTGTGTCCACCTGAGAGGGCAGGCAGGGCTTTGGTTTAATTTATCATCTAAATGTTGACAACTTCAACTGTGTCAACCTAGCTTTTGTGCTTAAGTCTCTGAAGGAGGACTTGAACCCTTGACCTTCTGACTTAAAAATGTGAGTGCTGCCAAACTAACGCTGTTCAATAGAGTTTGAGCAATTCCTCAAGATTCCATTCATTAACCATAATTGTGGTGTGAAGAACAGTATAAAATATTATAAAACTAATAATAAGGGTATTCTCAAAACAACACACAGAGACTTAAAAGTACCATATAGGTGTCTCCAGAAATAAGAACTGCTGCAATGACTGACTTTAACTGCCCATCAGTACACGATGTAAAAATCAAACTAATGCTACTGTGCAGAATAGATCCATCAGCATGTCCCAGCTCCCAGTATCTTAACATAATCACCTCTTCTATCAGACCTGATACTGTGACCTAGACAATCTAAACACAAACTGTTAAGCTTTCATCTGTCGGGAAGCTGGAGGTGACAGGCTGACCACCCTGCCTGTTACGGGAAAATGGGAACTTGAAACCTTTAACTGTGTCGAGAATCCTGAAAGGAAGTTGTTTGCCGTCACTTTCCAGTACCCCCCTTGCCCTTATCAGCATTCGAAAGCATATCTGTGAGGGCAACTGTGGAAAATGTCCCAGTGCCACTTGGAGCAGCCGATAGTCCAGGCTCCAGGCTCCTGAGATCATCCCCGTGGCTTATCACCTCCTTTACTGGCTCCACAGTGGTCAGGAAGCAAGCCGTCTCCTGGCCTGGACTGAAGCTCATCAACAATTGATAAGGCAGCTTGGCTGGGAGACTGCTCTGGGTGGCGTGCATGTGAAAATCCCTTTGCGTTTCGCTGCTAAAGACGTGCAGCAGTGAGGAGAAACGTGGCTTGTGTTCACTGTAAATTAACTGCTTCTGCTAAGCAAAGCTGTGCCCTTCAAGTACAGAGCGGGTGGCCTCAGTCATTAATCCAGCAAAATCCCAGACTGTTTGTGAATTCCAAAGCTTCTCTCCATCACTCTCTTGTATTACAGAGGAACCTTAATAGGAACTGGAGGATAGACGGAGTTAAAGAACTGACCATTGCGTAAAGCTCAGGGGTATGAGGAGTTTTTGGCTGGGACTTCTCTGGCCCCCACACAAACCTGGGCCCCTGCTATCTTGTGCTCTCCCCAATTCACTCCTGCCCGCTTCAATCACCACCTTCCACACATTCCTCCTGCTTAAATGGCACCCACAATAGGTTTGGAAAAGAAGTCGCTAGTAAGATAGTTGATGCATTCGTTTTAATTTTCCAAAAATCCCTTGATTCAGGAGGAGAGCTAATATAGCTCTTTATTCAAAAAGGCAAACGGACAGAAAGCAGAAAAGTACAAGCCAGTTTGCTTAACATCTGTCATTGAGAAAATGTTAGAAGCAATTATTAAAGAGGCTATACCAAAGGGGCGGCACGGTGGCTCAGTGGTTAGCACTGCAGCCTCACAGCGCCAGGGACCCGGGTTCAATTCCAGTCTCGGGCAACTGTCTGTGTGGAGTTTGCACATTCTCCCCGTGTCTGCGTGGGTTTCTTCCGGGTGCTCCGGTTTCCTCCCACAGTCCAAAGATGTGCCAGGTTAGATGAATTGGCCATGCTAAATTGTTCATAGTGTTAGGTGCATTAGTCAGAGGGAGTTGGGTATGGGCGGGTTACAATTCAGAGGTTCAGTGTGGACTTGTTGGGTCAAAGGGCCTGTTTCCACATTGTAGGAATCTAATCTAATCAAAGGACTTGGATAAATTCAAGGTAATCAAGCAGAATCAATGTGGTTTTGTGAAAGGCAATTTTTAAAAATGATTTGGAGATGCCAGTGTTGGACTGGGGTGTACAAAGTTAAAAATCACATAGCACCAGGTTATAGTCCAACAGGTTTAATTGGAAACACTAGCTTTTGGAGTGCTGCTCCTTCATCAGGTAGTT
>NC_057713.1:101445486-101551051 GCF_004010195.1 Chiloscyllium plagiosum | reverse complement strand
AGATGCCAGTGTTGGACTGGGGTGTACAAAGTTAAAAATCACACAACACCAGGTTATAGTCCAACAGGTTTAATTGGAAACACTAGCTTTTGGAGTGCTGCTCCTTCATCAGGTAGTTCTGATGAAGGAACAGCACTCCAAAAACTAGTGCTTCCATTTAAACCTGTTTGACTATAACTTGGTGTTGTGCGATTTTTAAATTTTTAAAAAGTGTGTTTATGTGATGTGCCCACTGGCTGGGTCAGCATTTATTGCCCATCCTAGTTGCCCTTGACAAGGTGATGATGAGCTGCCTTCTCAAACCACTGCAGCCCACTTGGTGTATGTTTACCCACAATCCTTTTAGGGAGACAATTCCAGGATTTTAAAGCAGTGACACTTAGGTTAGGATGATACACGCCCAGGTTAGGTTGGCGAGTAATTTGGAGAGGAACTTGCAATGTAGTGGTGTTACCACATATCTGCTGCCCTTATCCTTTTGGTTGGTAGTGGTCACATGTTTGCAATGTGATGTTTAAGGAACCTTGGTAAGTTGTTGTAGTTCATCTTGTAGATACTATTCATTGCTGATACTCTGTGTCAGTGGTGGAGGGAGTGTATTTTATGGATGTGGTGCAAGTCAAGTAGCCTGCTTTGCTCTGGATCATTCATACTTCTTGAATATTGTTGGAGTTGTACTCATTCACGCAAGTGGAAATTATTCCATCACACTCCTAATTTGGGCTTTGTAGGTGGTAACAGATCTTGGGGAATCAGGAGGTGAGTTACTTGTTGCAGGATTCTGAGCCTCTAACCTACTCAAGTTTAGTTTCTGGTCAATGGTACATAAAGGATGTTGATAGTGAATTTTGTTAATAGTGTTGATTCAGTTATTGTAATGCAATTCAATATCCAGGTGTGATTCTCTCTTGTTGGAGATGGTCATTGCCTGCCACTAGTGTGGCATGTATGTTACTTGCCATTTTGCAACCCTAGAAATTGTACAAATCTCACTTATGTACTGCTTCAATATCTGAGAAATAATGAATGGTGCTGAACATTTTGCAATTATCAGCAAACATCCCCACTTCTCAACTTATGATGGCGGAATGATCATTGATGAAGCAGCTGAAGATAGCTGGGCCTTAGACACTACCTTGAGGAAATTGTGCAAAGATATCCTGGAGCTGAAGTGATTGACCTTCAACAATCACAATCATCGACAGTCTTGAACTGAGAGTATAATAAGGTGAGTGACACTGGCGAAAACCAAATTGGGCACCACTGGGCAGGTTATTGCTAAGCAGCTGCCACTTGATAACGCAATTGGTGACACCTTACATCACTTTACTGATGATTGAGTGTAGACTGACAGGAAGGTACTTGGATGGATTGGATTTGTCCTGCTTTTTTGGCTATAGAACATAACCAGGCAATTTTCCACATTTTCAGGTACATTCCAGTGTTGTAGATCTAGTGCAAAAGCTTGCATTTAAACATTTGCCTGGTGCTGTTCATGTAATGTCTTCCTGCACTCTTCACTGACCCAATTTTGGTCCCCTGTGTGATGGTAATGGTAGAGTGGGGGATACGCTGGGCCATGAGGTTACAGATTGTGTTGGAATACAAATCTGCTGCTCGTGGCCCACAGAGACTAATGAATTCCCACTCTTGAATTGCTAGATCTGTTCAAAGTCTATTTCATTTAGCACAGTGATCAGCCACACAACACAACTGAGCATGTTCTGAAAGTAGAACTTTGGCTCCACAAGGACTGTGCAGTATTCACTCTTACTGATACTGTCATGAACAGATGCACTTGCAGTTGGCAGATTGGTGAGGATGAGATCAAGTTTGTCTTCCCTCTTGTTAGCTTCCTTATCAGCTGCTGCAGATCCAGTCTAGCAGTTATGTCGTTTAGAATCCAACCAACTCATTCACTAGTACTACTGCTGCTGCTAAGTCACTTTTGGTGATGGATATCGATTGCCCACTCATGGTACATTTTGTGCCCTTATCATTCTCAGTCTTTCCTCCTCTTTGAATATTTTTCACTAAAGTATTTGCATTGTAAACCACACCAATAGGCTTGTAGAAGAAAGCTCCCGAATGTTGGTACATTTTCAGCAATGTTGGACTGGAGACTAGATAAGATAATGCTCCCATTCAAACAAGTGGATGTGACGTTTGACTCTTCCCCAAGACCATCAAAGGTAGCGAGATTCACCATTATTGCTTGACATTATTGGTACCTGAGTGTGATTTTAAGCTTGGACTAGTATGGTCACTGTTGTGTGAGGCTCAGACCAGTGTGCCATTAAAATGGGGGCTCAGGACCATCTATTCTTTTGTATTTGGGGACCATGATGTTTCCACTGGGCCCCATAAAGAATCTTCGAACTTTTGTTTCGTCCTCCCTGATTCTAAACCCACTAGCCACACCTTTAGGTCAGCAACCCTTCCTTTGAAACCAGAGTCTCCTCTGCCCAAAAGCTCACTCCCACTTGACATGTTTGCAAGTTGGGTTGGGGGATGTCCAGTGGGAGTGAGTAGGGGTGAGTGGGGTGATGTCAGTGGAGCAGTCTATAGGATTTTGCACTGTAAAGGGTCAAAAAGGTAATATTTGGAGAAAGGCAATTGTAATCTGTGGCTTGCCATCGTCATGTGACCTCTCATGTAGATGATTTCAGTTTTGAGACAGCAACCATTAAATCCAGTGCATGTAACATTGCATTAATACTTTGCAGTTAAAATTATATGGATTTTGACAGCAGTAAGAGGATCAGCCACTGGAAAAAAAACACACTAGAGAACCTTATTTTGGAAAGCTTCAGACAGCAAGTTGGGACTACTGGGTGAATCAGTATGGCTGTGAATTTTCCAGTCCCTGCTTCTGTGAAGATGATAGGTAATGCAAGACAGATTACAGTTTCTTCCAGCCTCATTGGCAAAATGATGAGATTTCCACAGAGTTAAGCAGAAATCATGAACAAACAACAATAATAACTGTGTTAATAGTGCTGGGAAAAGGCTGTTACAATCTATATTGCAACTTTAACCTTACAATGGAACATTAAACCAAAGTGGAGAAACATTGAATGTCTTGTAGACCCATTTAAACACTTTGCTCATGCTTCTTCTCAAACAGGATATTTTTAACACTGGAGCTCAGGATGAGGTGGAGAATACTGATGGTTGTGTGACGGTGCTCAATTGTGGGAATTTGGGCAACTGAAAGATGATTTCATCAGAGATCAGACATCATGGTCCCCAAATACAAAAGAACAAATGGTCCTGAGCCCCCATTTTAATGACAACTAGAACTCTCCTCAGGAGCTGCTAAGTAGATCTCACATACTCATCAACTTTCAAATGAAATTCACCAGAAAAAAAATCACCTTGAATACATCATTACAACCTTTTTGGATTTGGTAAGCAGTCATCAGAGATGGGTTTTTTTTAGACATAAGAGATCCTGGTGTGAGTGCACACAGAGTCATAGAGATATACAGCACGGAAACAGACACTTCAGTCCAACTCGTCCTTGCCGACCAAATATCCCAACACAATCTACTCCCACCTGCCAGCATCCGGCCCATATCCCTCCAAACCCATCTACAAAAAAAAAATGCAACAAATGAATAGTTAGTGAGAAGAAATCTTAGTTGACCAAACCAATTGCCTTTTTGTGAAATGTAAACTAAAGGCATGGACAGTCATGCAATAGATGTGATTTATGTGGATTTTTAAAAGACTTTCTAAAAGATGCCTCACAATAGATAAATAATTCACTCATTTAGAGAACCAGTGAAGACAGGTTCAGCTTCACGGCCTCCTTCTGTGCTGTAGCCAATCTCAGATTTTGTGCATTCTGTAGTCACACTAATTAAAGGACATGAATAATCTTTTAGAAACAACACCTTGCACCCTCAGTATCTCCTTCATTACAATATGCTGTTATTAGTCTCTAAAAAGTAACTTGGAAATTGAGAGGAAAAAAAGGACATTCAAAGTTTTGCTTCATATATTTTCTGCAAGAAAAACACTTCAATTTATCCTCAACTTCTAGACAAATATTAAACAAGTTTAAAAAAAATTATGTGCAATTCCAGCTGCAAAATCAAGTCAAAATATCAAAAGAAATGCATAAAATAAATTTGGTCTTATGCCAAACTATATAATGAGCCAAAATACTACAAAATAACAGGGTCACAATTTTCATCAAAATACTAAAGGTAAATAGAGAGACAATGAACTTTGAAACTCATTGGTAAACATGTGAATAACTTACTTGATTGGGTTGCATATCTGCAGATTCCATTTTTGCCAAAAAATCAGTTGGTCAAAACGTATGCTCATTCTGAAGATAGACTTTCAACAATGCATTATATTGGCTCACAACGTATGCAGCACCTCGCTCTTGCAGTTTTCTGTAGAGAGTAGAGCAACTAACAATCAAGAAAGCTATTGATATGCGAAGGAGCTTTGAGGTTATCGATCATCAGCTCTGGAGAGTTGTTATGGAATAATAATAAGGGTATACATTACGCTATATACAATCCAGGCCCAGCAAGAAAAGAATAGGAAGAAATGTTTCCAGAAACGAAAGCAGAAAGATCAAGCCAAGATCACAGGGTATAAATACTGGAGAGGGCACCATGCAAAAAAAAGGAAACATGATCAGCATGAGAAAACAGTGCTCTAACTTCAAGAAGCTGAATTGCTTAACTCACAAGTGGATTTCTTGAAAAAAAGCAAAGCAGGCCTTTAAAAATGACTGCTGGAGAGATCACTGTACATCTTAGAACAGGTTATCACTATCTGATCTCAAGATGATATATGGTTTGTGATGGTTAGAATGATAACTGCAGAAGGAGAGCATCAAATGAATCTGAAATTTTAGACAGACACCAGTGCCACATTCAACATCATGAACTTTGCACAACTGTCTTAAGGGGCTTAATATACCGACCTAAAAATGAAGCCATTAAAAGTAAAGTTGAGGCCAAATCATGGAAATCTCAACCTATAAGGACTAATGAAACTGAAAGCCCAATGCAGTGAGAATAAAGATTTGCAGTCCCAGATAATGAGCAAAATTCACTCATCTCAGCTGAAATGAATTTAAAAATTGGATGTGTAACTCCAAATCTCCAGAAGAGATTTGTAGCAATTCAGAGAAAGCTAGTCAATTGTCTGCTGAGCAGATCCTGTAAATTTTGGAATACTGCAGGCAGTTGTGGTCTCCCTGCTGTAGGAAGGACGTTGCAAATCTTGAAAGAGCTCAGAAAAGATTTACAAGGTTGTTGCCAGTGTTGGAAGGTCTGAGCTAAAGGGAGAGACTAAATAGACTGGGGCTATTTTCCCGAGAGCGTCGGAGGCTGAGGGGTGACCTTATAGAGGTTTATGAAATCACAAGGGGCATGGATAGGGGAAATAGACAAGGTCTTTTCCCAGGGGTGGGGGACTCCAAAGCTAGAGGGCATAAGCTTAAGGTGGGAGGAGAAAGATTTAAAAGGGGCCTAAGGGCCAACTTTTTCACTCAGAGGATGGTGTGTGTATGGGTGAATGAGCTGCCAGAGGAGGTGGTGGAGGCATTACAACATTTAAAAGGCAGCTGGATGGGTGTATGAATAGGAAGTGTTTAGATAGATATGGGGAAAATGCTGGCAAATGGGACTAGATTAATTTAGGGAATCTGGTTGACATGGATGAGTTGGATCGAAGGGTCTGTTTACGTGCTGTACAGCTCTATGACTCTATGACCCCTTTGGTTGAAATGCCACCCTCAGATTGAATCTCCTCCCTCTCAGT
The DNA here is from genome assembly GCF_004010195.1 of Chiloscyllium plagiosum. NCBI lineage: Eukaryota > Metazoa > Chordata > Chondrichthyes > Orectolobiformes > Hemiscylliidae > Chiloscyllium > Chiloscyllium plagiosum. Next base: position 101,545,258 of record NC_057713.1, on the reverse strand, counting down.
TTCATCCCCAACAGTTCAGAAACTGGCACAAGATTGGGGGGTGCGAGGCACAGGAAATGAGCTGTTAGATCTCACCATAAAAGCAGAGGAGTGTTGGAATAAATATTCATGAATTTATGTTTGTTGTTAATGTCACTGCAGACAGCTGGGTATAACCTAACCAGTTTCAGTTTCTAGATCAAGAATTATCATACAATAAAGATTTAATTTCTGTGTCAATTTATTAACTAATTAGAACTCCCCAAGTAACTGCTTTGAATGCCATGCATATTTCAGACAAGTCATCCCCATTACTGGCCACCTGCAATGCAGTGTTAACCCTGCCCTTAACAGTGCAACAAACTGTTTGGGGAGAGGGTAAGAGAGAGAGAGAGAGAAAAACAGGAAAATAAATGAGCAAAGAGAGAAACAAGAACACATCCACGCCCAGATGCACTTAAGGTTGGTGCAGAGGAGGAGGAGGCACAGAGAGAGGACAGGAAAGCAAAGGGGCAGAGAGAGTGCAATAAACGCACACACTGATGCACACAGACAGATACAGGAAGAAGCAGAGGGAACGATGGACAGAGACCGAGGGAGACAGAGATGGAGAGAGAGAGAGACTCAGAGAGAGGGGTGCAGAGAAGGGCACACTAATACAGACAGAGCAAGAGAGAGAGCGAGAGAGAGAGAGACAGAGACAGAAATGAAAGAGTGCGAGAGTTGATGAGCAGTTTTAGGCAAAGGACAGCTGCAAAATCCACAGCGAATGACAGTACTCATAACAGGTCACCCACTAAACTGACACTGCAAAAAAAAACACGAGAGGAGTGAATGAAAAAATTCACAGAGCATTTCCACAATTAGAGCATGGGACATGAAAACCTCAGTGGGTCAAGCATGGCATCATTTTGAACTTTGTGTGACAATCTAAAACATTGGAGTCTAAGTCATTGGAACTAAAAATAGGAAGGGATGTAAAGTAGATTTTAAAATCATTATTGTCTACTTTACACCCTGGTGAGATTGCACAATGATGATAGATTGCATAAAGGCTTCTCTTCAATAAGAACATTTAGTTACAGGTTATGCAATAAATGACAGTGGATACCAATTAGACATTAGCACGTGAAGCAACTCAGAATCTTATATGGGCTCCTGCTTCTAATTTTAAAGCTCTTTGTAAAAGCTGGTTTTTAAATTTGGTGAAATCCAGTTTTGTAAGGTTATATGCTGAGGTTGTTAGAGGTTGATGAAGTTGGTAGATTTCTGATGTACCATCTGCCAGTGAGTAAACCACATCAAACACCTTCATGGAGGGGGAGTGGGCTAGGAGCCAATCTGAAGAAAACAGTAATCTCATTGAAATGATCACTAGCTGGCAGGATAGAAAAGAGATTCAAGTGAATGGGCCATGGCTTGAGGAGGGTGGTCAAGTGGATTTGGATTTGTAGCCATGCACACTAGGAGCGGGAGGGAGGCAGATCCACTGTTCCTTTGTGAGAACCAGGAGGAACAACATCACCTTCTAGAACATAGAACAATACAGAGCAGAACAGGCCCTTCAGCCCTCAATGTTGCACCAGCCTGTGAACTATTCTCAGCTCGTCCCCTACACCATCCTTTTATCATCCATGTGCTCATCCAAGGATTGTTTAAATCTCCCTAATGTGGCTGAGTTAACTACAAATTGGCAGGTAGGGCATTCCATGCCCATATCATTCTTTGCGTAAAGAACCTGCCTCTGACATCTGTCTTAAATCTATCACTCCTCAATTTGTAGTTATGCCCCTCATACAAGCTGACGTCATCATCCTAGGAAAAAGACTTTCACTGTCTACCCTATCTAATCCTCTGATCATCTTGTATGTCTCTATCAAATCCCCCCTTAGCCGCCTTCTTTCCAATGAGAACAGACCCAAGTCTTTCAGCTTTTCCTCGTAAGACCTTCCCTCCAGACCAGACAACATCCTGGTAAATCTTCTCTGCACCTTTTCCAGTGCTTCCACATCCTTCCTGAAACATGGCGACCAGAGCTGTACACAACATTCCAAGTGCAGCCACACTAGAATTTTGTATAGTTGCAGCATGGCTCCGGAACTCAATCCCTCTACCAATGAAACCTAACACAGTGTATGCCTTCGTGACAGCACTATCAATGTGGGTGGCAACTTTCAGGGGTCTATGTACATGGACTCCGAGATCCCTCTGCATATCCGCACTACCAAGAATCTTTCTATTGACCCAGTACTCTGCCTTCCTGTTATTCTTCCCAAAGTGCATCACCTCACATTTAGCTGCATTGAACTCCATTTGCCACCTCTCAGCCCAATTCTGCAGTTTATCCAAGTCCCCTGCAACCTGTAGCATTCTTCAAAACTGTCCACTACTCCACCGACTTTAGTGTCTTCTGCAAGTTTACTAATCCACCCACCTATGCCTGCATCTAAATCATTTATAAAAATGACAAACAGCAGTGGTCCCAAAAAAGATCCTGGTGGCACACCACTAGTAACTGGACTCCAGACTGAATATTTTCCATCAACCACCACTGGCTGCCTTCTCACAGAAAGCCAGTTTCTCATCCAAACTGCTAAGAAGAGAGATGCCAGGATTCTTTGATGCATCAAGAGACACTCAGAGGGAAATGAGATTAGAGTGGTGCTGGAAAAGCACAGCAGGTCAGGCAGCATCCGAGGAGCAGGAACATTGATGTTTCAGGCAAAAGCCCTTCATCAGGAATGGAGGCAGGGAGCCTCCAGGGTGGAGGGATAAATGTGTGTTGGATTGATGCCCTGGGGTTGAAGTGTTCTGAGGTGGAAGATGAGGCGTTCTTCCTCCAGGTGTCAGGTGGTGAGGGAGCGGCGGTGGAGGTGGCCCAGGACCTGCATGTCCTCGGCAGAGTAGGAGGGAGAGTTGAAATGTTGGGCCACAGGGTAGTGGGGTTGATTGGTGCGGGTGTCCCAGAGATGTTCCCTGAAGCACTCTGCGGGGAGGTATCCAGTCTCCCCAATGTAGAGGAGATTGCATCGGGAGCAATGGATATAATAAATGACATTGCTGGATAGCAGGCAAAACTTTGATGGATGTGGAAGGCTCCTTTGGGGCCTTGGATGGAGGTGAGGGAGGAGGTGTGGGCGCAGGTTTTGTAATTCCTGCGGTGGCAAGGCAGGGTGCCAGGACAGGACGGTGGGTTGTTGGGGGGGGCGTGGACCTGACCAGGTAGTCACGGAGGGAACGGTCTTTGCGGAAGGCTGAAAGGGGTGGAGAGGGAAATATATCTCTGGTGGTGGGATCCGTTTGGAGGAAATGTCAGCGGATGATGTCGGTAATGCGAAGGTTGGTAGGGTGGAAAGTGAGGTCCAGGGGAGTTCTGTCCTTGTTACGGTTGGAGGGGCGGAGGTGCGAGATGTGGATGAGATGCGTTGGAGGGCATCTTCAATCACGTGGGAAGGGCAATTGTGATCTCTAAAGAAGGAGGCCATCTGGTGTGTTCTGTGGTGGAACTGGAACTCAGAGGGAAATGGCACGACCATGGTGACCATGAGGTCAACTCCGAGGGTATAGAACTGAAGAGCTCCATCTCCTTATCCCTACTGAAGAAATATTGTCTATATCATGGAACAAGTGACAATGGGCACTACACACCTGACATTGCTGAGAACTTTTAGGAGTGCATCATCTTCCGGACTTAATCCCCTTCTCAGTTCACCCTCAACCTGCTAACTAGCATGATAAACATGCTAGTGACAGTATGACCATGAACATCCTGTTTCCCCTACTTACCTTCACTCACACCAACCTCCTTGAGACACTCAAGAACTACTACTTGCATGTTCAGCCACAACAGTTAAACCGGAATCAGTACAAAGGTACCAGGAATTATTTTGACTCACTCGTAGGAAAATGGGCATCCCTGGCAAAGGATCTAACACAATCTACTCTGCCTCCTCTCTTCTGCTCTATTGTCCCCTTTTCATTTTTTCCAGGCAAGCCATTACGATAAGTGCAGTGAGCTGAAAATCTGCCCCAAATTCACCTGATGTTAGAGTTATACTGCATTTGGCCTCACCAGATTGCTGTCTTAGCTTCCCAAAGAAGGAGATGGCTAAATTCTCAACAGGGCAGGACAGCACAAGTGTTGATACATAGTAGACCCTGTCAATTATTTTGTATAACACAGATGTACCGATCCTACAACAAGGATTGGTAAAGCAATAATGGTGCTCTTTATTTGAAAATAAAACAATATATGTGCACTGGTTGCAAGGAAGCTAATTGCATCCATCTACCTTTAGGACTGCTGCAATACCTTGACTGTAGAGTCATGGGATATACATAACATCTGTTTCATGGTGGATAGTAATAGATAGCAATTTAAGGTACATTTCTTAAAGATACATCACAACAGCCCTCACAGACATCAAATCTCAGGCAGACAGTCAAAGGATGAGGGAATATTCAGAGAGGACACAATTGTAGAAAAATCAAAGTAGTGACATTACGCGCTAAAAATAAACTCAAAAGCAACTGATCTGATTGATGTGCAGACACTGCAGCATCATCAGTTCCCTGAGTTAACTGACCTTAAAATAGCTGGTTTTGTCAAGTTAAGGACAACAAATATAAAATAAGACTTACATTTCACAACTGTAAAACATTCCAAAACACTTTTCTGCTAACGAATGACTTTTTGAAGTGTTGTTAACTATTGTAACATAGGGAAATACAGCAGCTGAATTTTACACAATGTGATCCCTTGAACCGAATTGAGGAAAGTGCCCATATGATTTTTCTTGATTATTGATTCAGGGATAAATGCTGATCATAGGAAAAAGTAATCATAGATTCTAGAACAATTGAGAATTCTATCGGGAAGACAGGCAGTTTTTGTTTCATTTGTGGGATGTGGGCATTGCTAGCTGGCCAGTATTAGGTTGCCTGTCCTTAGTTGCCCTTGAGAAAGTGGTGGTGAGCTATCTTCTTGAACAGCTGCAGTTCATGTGCTATGGGTTGACCCACAATGCCATTAGGGAGGAAATCCCAGGATTTTGACCCAGCGACAGGGAAGGAACGGTGATATATTTTCAAGTATGGAAGGTGAGTGGCTTGGAGAGGAACTTGCAGAAGGTGGTGTTCCCATGTATCTGCCATTGTCCCTCTAGATGGAAGGGATTGTGTGTTTGGAAGGTGATGTCCAAGGATCTTTGATGAATTTCTGCCGTGCATCTTGTAGATTGTACACACTGCTGCTACTGAGCACTGGTGGTGAAGGTGACGGACATTTTTGGATTTGGTACCAATCAAGAGGGCTGCTTTGTTTTGGATGATGCATAAGAAGAAGGGCTTATGCCCGAAACGTCAATTCTCCTGTTCCTTGGATGCTGCCTGACCTGCTGCGCTTTTCCAGCAACACATTTTGAGCTCTTGTTTTGGATGATGTCAAGTTTTTTTTGAGTGTTGTTGGAGCTGCACCCATCCAGGCAAGTAAGGAGTATTCCATCACACTCCAGACTTGTGCTTTGTAGATGATTGACAGGCTTTGGGAAGTCAGGAGTTGAGTTACTCACCAGAGTATTCCTATCCTCCGACCTTCTCCTATAACCACTGTGTTTATGTGATGAGTCCAGTTGAGTTCTTTGTCAAGGGTAACCCCAAGGACGTTGATAGCTGTAAGATGAGGGCAATGCTAATGCATTTTTGCTGCAAAGACTGACAAAATAACCCAGGCACAGTGTGTACAAAGAAAATATAAGTTTAGGAAATACAGCTGTACATTTGACAGATACTCTAGTCCTGTTTGTTGTTCCTGTGTTAATTTCTATATAGTATATATATATATGGCAGCAAAACCAATTGCCCTAAAGGCTCCTGACATTGAAAGAATGGGATGGTTTTCTGGGAAAAGTTAGAAGATGATTAAAAACTGAACAGTAATGTCACTTACATAAGTTCATGTAAGCAAGTTACTAAGGTTAACTTGTGTAGCATAAGAATCAAAGAGTTCTGTCACTTGCTCCGTGGTTCACCAGAGAGTTCTGTGCCTCTTCAAAGTCCATCCACTGAATGCTCAATCCAAACAGCTGATAAAAGCATTAGTCGAATTCTGCAGCCTTTATCTTCTGTGCTGCTAATTTCATCGTTAGTGAGCCCTGCAACCAGTGTTGCTTGCAACAAAGCAATTACTGTCTTTTGAGTTGAGACAGCGATTAATGTTAAACTCAGGGTCGGAGATAGCACTCCTGAAGTATGAGTGGGTAAAGAGAGATCCCACTCTGTTCCCAAACAGCACTTTGCACCTCATCCAGCACGTGCCAATGCTGCCTGTCAGTCCCAATGATAACATTGCAGACACTTCACCTGCCACCTTCATCCTGTTTGCACTACCAGAACCTCAGGGATTAAAGCAAAGCCTTTCTCCTGCACACAATACCAAGCTGGGGGCTGAAAATAACCAGCTGGCAAACGGCAGACTCCTCACTTGCTGTGTAAACAGGAGGTAATAAGAAATACAGGACACTTACTTATTACTGCTTCAGTTAATATCAAACAGGTACAGGATTGTAGAGGTTTTTTGCAGGAGTCATAATTCTGACAGCCTGAGTTCAAATCCCACCTTGCTAGTTTGAATATTTCAATAGACTTTACAAAGGCAAATTGAATATTAAAAAAAAACTGGAATCATGAAAAAGCTGGGCCAAGTCTATGCCTGTGGTTTGCTGTATGAGAGCCTTCTTTATCTCAGCCTGTTAATGTATCACTGGAAAAAACATTTCCGTACAAATAGCAAGTAAAGTTTGGAACTTCCTTCCAAATGACAACTGATGCTTGACCAAATTGTTAATCTTAAATCAGTATTTTTTATTTAAAGCTTTAATGGATATAGGACTATGGTGGGTGTGTCGAGTTAGGTCACCGATCAGCCTTTGAAACATGTAAAAAGTTTGAGTACCCATCTCCTGTTCCTACCTTTTTATTCCCTCCACAATTGTGTGTTTGTTTCGCTTTCCCTTTACTGTATCTGTATTATTGCTAGCAACTACTCCTGTTGAGCAGATCCCACATTCTCTCTACCTTCTGAGTAAACAAAATATTCTCCCCAATTCTTCATTGAAACTGTGGGATTGTCATCAGAAGCCAGCATATCATAGGGAAGGAAATCTGCTGTCCTTACTCAGTTCAACCCATATATGACTCCAGACTCAGAGCAATGTGATTGACAGTTAACTGCCATTTCAAGTTGTCACAGCAATTAAACAGCAAGGGATCCAGGCAAAAATATAGCAGCTTCATCAAGACTAGCCACAACTTGAGAACAAACAAATAAATCAACTATTATTCACAAATTCAATAGTTAATTATATCTCTAGTTGCAGCCTGCCTATGGAAGAGTAGAAAGTTTTAGTTTCACGTGAGGTATCAACAATTGATTTAAAACCTGGGTTCTGGGCTTGGTCTCAACCTAATATTCAAAGTAAGATCCCAGCTTGGATTCATTTTGTAACCTAGAGCTTTATAGGCCAGAAGACTGTCTTTTAGTAGATACACATTAGAGAAATTGATTACAATGCAGAATAGAATAAAATGGCAAGAGATTACCTTGAACTTACAGCTGGATACAGTAGACATTGTAAAGTTGGCCACTTGGGACTAATTGACAAGCACTCACATGAGTCAGAGGTTGTGGGTTCGCGATACCTGCTTTTCAACCACTTCCCCACCCAACCCCACACTGAAACTCAAGTACGTAATTTTGACTGATGCTCCTATGCTGTGCTGAACGAGTGCTACACTAACAGAGATGCCATTTTTGAATAAGATGTTAAACCAGGTCTGTCTGCTCTTTCAAGTGGGTGTAAAATATGCCTTGGAACTTTGGAAGAAGAGCAAGGAATTCTCTCCAGGATCCTGGTCCAGTATTTATCTACCAATCAATGTCATAAAAATGATAATGTGGCCTTTATCATATTGCTGTAGGAGCAAATTGGCTATTGCATTTCATCCATCACAACACTGGTGACATTTCTGAAGTACCCAATTGGCTGGAAAGGGCTTTGTTGGCATTTTGAGGTTGTGAAGGGTTCTATGGAAATTCAAGTTCTGAATTTAAGTAGCTGAGAACTGGCTGAATTAGAACTGAGATTTGTTCAGATCTCCTTGATACAGCAAACTCACAGTTGGGCTCCAATCCAGGGGCAGTTGTACATTGGCTGACTGAGTCTGTTAGTTTCCATTATGTCCTGGCAGTGCAGAGACCTGAAGCGATGATCATCCCAGGCTTACACTAGCACGGGACATTTGTCTCCATTTGTAAATATTTTATCAATTACATATAAGTATCATGTAGATTTACAGTATTAGACATAAAATATTATTTATTGTATTATATGCATATTTGATATAGATAGTTTTATACATGTATATAGTTTTATATCTGTACATATTGTATTATGTGATTTGATCATTGTGATGTGCAGGAGATAGGGCTGTGCAGTACTCAGCAAAGAGCTGCTGATGTAAAGTGGGACTTGGTTAAAAAATAAAATTAACTCAGTTTAAACTGAATCCAAAGTGAAAAACAAACAGAAAATTCTAGAAATATGACTGCAGTGAAGTAGGTGCTGTCCAGCACAGCTATCTTGATAAATAAACTTGTCAAGTGATGATACTACAAAAATCAGATATTGATGTGTTTTTCATTTTTATTATGGGAGACTGTCCTAAATGTAATATTCTTCTCAGCTCCTTATTAATGAATTGCCAAACCTAAGTGAAGTGACAAAATCTCCTAAGCGTTTGAAAAAATTTGTTTCTCCTCTCCATCTGAAATCCTCTGGAGAAGCTGCAGTAAAAGCTTATACAAAGCAAGAGAGCAATCAATCCAAGCGCAAGTGATGTAGCTGTGTCACATGCAAAGATAGGTCAGTGATAGCTGTGAAAATGGGAGAAACATCTCTTAAATAATTAAAAGGCTAAACAAAATAAGGAAATCTTGTTATCTGCATTGAATCAGTTCAGGCACAAAAACAGTCATTGTCTTTTGTTGGATGGACTTTCAGGAAGAACAGATTGATTCACTGGATTTTCCAATGGTTTCAGGTCAAGCAGAGGATGTGGTTTAATAGAAATAGAGTAGTAGAGTCATACAGCATGGAAACAGACTCTTAGCCCTGAACTAAACGAGTCCCATCTGTCTGTGCTTGGTCCATATCCCACCAAATGTTTCTTATTCATGTACTTGTCCAAATGACTTTTGACATTGTAACGGTATCCACATCCACCACTTCCTAACGAACCATTCTCTGTGTGCAAAAATTGCCATCATGTCTTTTTTAAATCATTCTTCTCTCACCTTAAAAATATGTCCCCCCGTCTTGAAATGCCCCACCCTAGGTAAAAGATACCCGCTATTCACCTTATCTATACCCCTCCTCATGATTTTACAAACCTCTATAATGTCACTCCTCAACCTCTTAAGCTCCAGTGAAAATAGTCCCAACCTATCCAACCTCTCCTTATAACTCAAACTCTCCAGTCCTGGCAACATCCATTAAATCTCTTCTAAAACTTTTCCAGCTAAATAGTATCTTTCTATAACAGGGTGACCAGAGGTAACGTCCTTGACAATCTACCATAACGTTGTGCTATCTCGTATTGCCCTAGGTTGAGATTCAGTGCTAACATTCAAGCCGAGTGGTGGGATGTTGCTGTTGGAAGGGACCTATTTACAATTCCTTGAGTATGCAGGATTAATGTGTCGTTGATCATTGATCAGTAAACAATAGGGTGATGTCATGTTCGATCCCCTATCCAGTTACAAAGCTGCCCAAAGTTCCAATCCCAGAGATGTAACATTTTAAAGCACTAAAGAATTGTGAGAGGTTAATGGAGACATAAGTGAGTTAATGGATCCAGTACTTCATAGCATGGATGTGAAACTCAATAACATGGAGAGCAGCAGAAGTAAATAGTATAGATGCATTTAAAGGAAAGATTGAGAAAGAGATGAAGGAGACAAGAATAGATAGCTGTGGTGGTAACTTTAGATGAGGAAGGGGAGGAGATATAAAAGTATTATAAACACTGGCACAGACTGGTTGGGTTGGATGGCTTGAGGGGAATTAAAGGAGCTCAGAGAGAGTTGGGCAGACAAAGGGATGCAAAATGGTGAGCCAGGGAGAAAGAAAAACTAGGAATAGAAATTCTTTCAACCTGACCTAGGCCAAAGTGCCTAACTCTCCCAACCCAACTCAAACCAAACTGCTGACTCGCTGAACCCAACTCAAACCAAACTGCTGACTCTCTGAACCCAACTCGACCCAAGCACTCAGCTCTCTTAACCTAACTGAACACAAATAGTCAAATGACTCAACTCAAAAACTCAATTCTCTCAACACAACTTAACCCAAAAAGATGACTCAAGCCAAAAGGCTACTTCAAGTGAAACATATATCTCCCCAGTCTAAAGTTAAGACTATTCTTCTTGGAACAGAATTTAAAAGGTAATGTGATATAGGTTTTCAAGATGATGAGGGGCTTTGATACAGTAAGCAGAAGAAAACTATTCTCTCTGTTTAAAACCATTGTAGATAGATACAGAGGAGAGTTTTTTGGAATCTAGCATATTTCATCTGAAAAACTGGTAGAAGGTAGTTCTGTCAATAATTTTAAATAGGAGTTGGGAAGATATTTGAGCATTAGGATCCTACAGTGTTCCAGACAATAAATAGGGGTGTGGTATTGAGCATTACATTTTCATAAAGCCAGTGCATGCTTTGGCTATATGATTCTGATTGAATAGAATGTTGCATTGTCATTGGGATGGCTAGATCAATGAAGCTCTTTCAAAACCCTAAGTTCTATTATTTCAACGTTTTGTTTTTGCAAATGCTTGTGTTCAGCTGGCAGAGAGAAACTTGCTTTATTTTGCAAGTTACAGAATGATTCAGTTAATTTTTCTCAGAAAATTGTATACTTAAATTTCCTTTGTAATACAACCATTAGTACAAGGTCATACCATTAAACGTGTGACATGTTTATAGTCAACACATGAACCTGCTCTGATTAAATGTCTCCAACATTCACAACGTAGAATGTGGTACTGATTGAAAGTTAGCAATTGCAAATTAAGAAGACATTATATTAATTCAGAAAAGTGGTAGATCCTGCAATTGCATCCATGCTTTTCCAGATACCGTAGGTTTCATTATTTACTCAGTTTCAGAAATCAATGTCAGAAAGGGACTATTGCTTTCTCGATAGAACGACATCTTGCTTTGTGTTGTTATAATTATTGATCCTAACAAAGGGAAGTGAACTGTTAAATCTGACAGTGTTTCAATCTGTAGAAGATTAAACTTTGCTGCTCAGGTAAAAAATGTCTAAGGCTAACAAATCAATATGATTTTCAACAATAATGGTTGTAAAATGAATGCCTTGCTGGTTTAAAGAGTGCGTTAGTTATCCTGTTCAATTTATTCCCAAGTCAATTCATGATACCAGCGAAGGACAACATAGATTCCGACAGAGCTGGAACATTTTATTTTAATAAGAGATGGAGAAACCAAAGTCCAATAAACCCTCTAACCAGCAGTAAAAATTTCATCAGCAGTATTCCTGGACAGTAGATGGCACAGGAATACTGGGTAGGGAAGTGGTGACTTGGAAACAGTTGCAGTCTGTTTTGATGTTGATCTTTCTCCATTGCTCTTGTAACATAAAGCCATGACATCTCCAAGCTCCGGCCGACAGAGAAAGCAAAACATGACTAAGACATTCTCATCTCTGAAATGTCAGACACAATCACATTCATTATATTATCGTTGAGTACTGTAACCATATCAACCACTTTCCTTTCATCTTGTCATTCCCTCTTCCACCCATTCCAAGCACCATCCAGGCACCAAGACAAGCCATTAACAGCAATAAAGTAACTTTTATAGACTCTGGAAAAGTTTCAAAAGATCAACACAACCATTGGTACTTTCTCTCATATCTCAACAACCAATTACAGCAACTAAGGGTACCGAAACTTCATACGTCAGGAAATTCAAGGATATTGAAATCCATGGAATTGCATTGCTTAGACCCAATTTACCTAATTCTGCTGACACCATTGGTATCAATGCTACTGTTAGCTTGATGAGATCCAGCACAATAAACTAATTGATCGAGATAATGAGTACCATGCAAATTTGACTTGACGGAAAGGATACCTCACAAATATTTGCACAACCTGGAGGATATCTCTTGCAATTCCACCCTTCCTATCCCATGTTCCCACAACCATCTCACCCAACTCCTTTCCAATAGCTATACGAGAAGAAATTCCAACTACAGGAATAGCTAATAAGTATCAGTCAACTAATATAAAGCATTTCAGAAAGGCCATGATGAAGAGATAGATACCTGAAGCCATTGCATTTTCAAGGGACTTTAGTTTGATAATCTGTGTTTCAGTTTGTTAACTTCTGGCTGGATAGATACTCAACATGTGTATAATTCAGCATAAACATTTTGTAGGGAACTACTGGTTAGACGCCTGGTTAGACTACAGGTATGCTAAGGGAGCACCTCATAGAATGTATATATAGAATGGGATTTAGATCTATAACAGGCTATGTAGATTCACCAGGATGTGTAGATATGTGCTAAGACTCATGCTATTGGGTCTGTCTCTCCTGAAATAGTTTTAAAAAATGAAGGAATGGGAAGAGGGTATTTTCTTAAATTGGACAAGGAGTCACCAGTGACTTAGGGTTAAAAGGGAAAGTTCATGAGAAAGCCCTTGCTGCAGGAAATGACTAAGTCAAGTCTTTTGAGGAAACATTAAACAAATATCTGAAGCAAAGGGAGATGACAGGATCTATGGAAGAAGTGAGATTAGAGAGATTAATGTTAGAATGTTCCAGCAAAGAGCCAGCACAAAAGGCTGAAACAGTTTCTTCTATATTGTAAATTTATCAGGTACACTTGTATTCTGATGTTAGAAAGCTGCACATCATCCAACTTCCTAAGAGGGAGACTTGCAAATATGTAGCTAAATAAATACTTCTGTATGTTGACTGTATCAAGCCAGAATATGTTTAATCTTCTAGTTTATGAGAATTCACTGGTCTGAAAGGATTCCATGAGTTAGGGCTGGGATGATTCCAAGAGTTTGATCTGTAAGCTTTGCAGAAAAGTTGACAGATCTGAACCATATGTTTCTTTCATCCTTCTCCTTCTCATATTTGGGTGTATCAGTGCAAATACAGTTTGCTCCAAAGTTATGTTCATAGAGAGGAAATTCCTGCAGTTTTTGTTTTTGGTGAAGACTATAAAGGGAGAATAGGCTATAGACATAAAGGACAAGAAAAGACACATGCATCGTGTAGAGTTTTTCATCCGCAGGACAATGGATGTCCACCAATATAAAATCAGTTCAGGGCCAATCTGTCACTATTTGCTTCATGTTCAGGCATAACACTGCTACTGTCATTCTCAACATATAAAATGATACCTGAATCCTTTGACCATATGTTCCCAATCAGCACATACAGCCATGTGGGAATATTTACAGTATAGAAACAGGTCATTCAACCCAATCAGTATATGTCAGTGTTTTTGTTTATTTATTAGTTCATGTGATGCGGGAGACCCTGAGTGGACTAGCATGTTTTATCCATCCTTAATTGCCCTGGAAAAAGTTTATGTTCCATGTGAGCCTCCTCTGTTCTTATTTCATTCCACACCATCATCACATCCTTCTATTGCTTTCTTTCTCAGGCACTTATCTTTTTTCCCCTCCAATTACTAAATGCAACTTCCACATTCTCACCACTTGCTTGGAAAATAAGTTTCTTTTGAATTCTCTGTTGGATTTATTCATCACAATCTTGTTTTGGTGACCTCTAGTTCTTGTCTCCCCTATAAGTGGAAATAATTCCTCCATGTATACCCTATCAATCTGCTCAAGACCTCTATCAATCATCCCTCAGTCTTTTGCTTTCAGTCGAAAGAAGCCCAAGACTGCTCAGAGTTTTTCTTGCTGATAGCTGTACCCTCTGGCATATATATCCATTTGGTGTGTTTAATATACCCTTGTGTTTGCCTGGGGGATAAATTCTTATAAACAGAAGATCTCACTCTAAAGTTGAACTTCAGCAATTCTCAGTGTTTGATACTGCAATTAAATATTTATTGAGATTCTAGTTGTTATAAATGTATTTATGAATTTTCACAGCATTTCAAGCAAAAAAGCTGAAGAAAAGCCCCATGAGAAACATCTCATCTCAGAAGAAGCAAAGAGATAAAAGCTTGACAGCCCAAGTGACGGGAATACCCAGACGTATCCATTCTCTTTTCACCAAGATGTTGCTTTTGGGACACCTTTCAAAGGTTCAAACTTGAAACTTGCAAAGAGGTTTATAATAACTTTAAAAAGTGTTATGATCAGCAGACAAATTGTCCAAACAGACACTGCATACACTTCAAAAACACTTCACTGGCTGTATGGTGCTTTAAGGCATTGTGTGGTCATGAAAGACACTATAATTGTGCAAAATTTCATTTGTTTCTTCAGGCATGACTTATGCACACAATATTATCCATCTTCCTAAGTAGAAGTCACTTAGACTAATTTTCAGCAGATGCTGGAAATCACAAACAAAAACAGAAATTGCTGGAGAAACAAAGGGTTTCAAGCCCAGTCACCTTTCTTCAGAACTATAGTAACTAGGGAAAGGGGGTATATATGCTGAAGACAGGGGGTGGTTTGGAGCACAGGGGAAGGAGTGAGCAGTTAGACGGTGATTGAACCCAGTGGGAGAGAAGGACACTTAGGCAGACCAAAGAGTGGGATAAGAGTAAACCATCGAGAAAGAAAAGCTAATAATGGGACCATACAAAGATGAAGATGGGTTGGCTGTGTTGTTACTCAGTGATACTTACTAGTATTAGTAAGTACTATCATGAATAGCAACGTAAATTGTAAAATGCTGAGACCCCAACAGAGACCCTGTGAGGCACCCCTCATCACATTTTGCCAATCTGAAAAAGGCTCATTTATGCATACTCACCGTTTTCTGCCAGCTCCCCAATCTTCTATCCATGCTAATATGTTACTGCCTATACTATGAACTTCTACTTTTCACAATAACCTTTTATGTATGAGTATTTCTTCTTCTCATGAGCATCCTCCCTACACCTTTTCATCTCACTGTCCACATATCCTTATTCTGGGTCGTTCTTGTAAATTATCTGTCTACTTTTTCTACTGTTTCCAAACCTTTTGTACAATATGGGGACCAGAGCTGTTCACAGTACTCCAAGTGTAGTTTAGCAAAGTAAACATAAATTTCAGTTATAATCTTATAGAAATGAGCTGAAGTCCTACGTTTGCGTTTTATTAACGGGTATCCCTGCTTTTAGTGATGTGCAATTATGATTGATCTTTATATACACGCTTTAAGCTATCATCTAAGGCACATTTATACTATATTTTAAAAATTACTACATCACACTTGCCTATATCAAGATTGATATGTCAATTCTATACTCATTCAATAAGTTTATTAATAGTGTTTTAGATTTAATCACAAAATAATGGAGGTGCAGCATTAGACGAAAGGGGCCAGTCTATCTAGTCCCTGAGTGGTTGTCTTTGTGGTTGTGCGCATTTAATGGGAAGAATGGTTGGCCATTACATTAATATAAGTGTCAACTTATCTCATTTAGCAACTCTTCCACTGCCTATTTACCATTTCAGATCTTAACTTAAGCCAACATCTCAGCACTGTGATGAGAGACTACTGTTTTGAATGAAGCATTAAGTTGAATCACGATTCACTTTGGTTTAGACGTTCCTCTGGTCCGATTTAACAAAAAAGTGAATTCAAAAGAAAGCAAGAAATCCTCCCCATGTCCTTGTTAATATTGTTCTCTTCCCAAGCTACCAAAAGCAACATGAAATGGCCACTCTCTTGGTTTGCAATCTCTGCCGACCTTGCTGCTTAAATTGACAAATGTAATTACAACAAGAATACTTTGCATTTGTATAGCACCTTTAGAGCAATAAACTCCCAAGGTACATCTAGGAATGATTGCTAAAAAGAATTTGACACTGTGACACACAAAGCAGTATAACAGGTGACCCATGCTTGACCAACAATATGTATTTTAAAAAGAGTTTTACAAGACGAGAACGAGAAATGAAGAGCGAATTCCACAGCTTGAGCCTTCGGCAACATTGTCACTAATGCTGGAGAAATTAAAATGAGAGATTTTCAAGAGGTCATAACTACATAAGCACAGTGAAGAGGGAAATGAGATGGAGGAGACGGGAGATGGGGATTGGGGGGAAAAAAGGTCAGGCCACAGAACTTATAAATGTAAATGAGAATTTTAAAGTTAAGCGGTTGCTTAAAGGAGAGCCAAAATAATGCAGTGAACACAGGGGTGATGAATGAATGGGATTCAGCCTGAGATGAAATAGTTAGCAGAGTTTTGGATGACCTTAAATTTACAGAGAATAGAATGTGACAGATCAGCCAGGATTGCACTGGAAAAGTCCAGTCCAGAGGTAACAAAGACATGGAAGAGTTTCAGCAATGGATGTGCTGAGGCAGGAGAGAAGTCAAATATTGTTATGAAGGTGGAAAAAGATGGTCTTGGTGTTGGCATGTACGAGGTCAAAAGCTTATCTTGGGATCAAATATGACACCAACGTTGAGAATGTGAGCCAAGGTTGTGAACCTCGAACAATTGCCGGGGAGATGAATGAAGTTGATGGGGGTGGGGTGACAGATTTTATGCAGAGACTGTAAACGACGGCTGTAATCTTCCCACTATTTAATTGGAAGACAATTTTCCTTACGCAGCGCTGGATATTGGAGTATAAACAAATGATTTCGTAACAGTGGAGAGGTCGAGGTGAGTGCCGTGAGGTAGAGCTGGGTGATGGCAGTATTTCAAGTAGGCGAAAGTGAGGATTGCAGATGCTGGAGATTAGAGTCAAGATGAGAGTTGGAAAAGCACAACAGGTCAGGCAGCATCCGAGGAAAATTGACGTTTCGGGCAGGAGCGCTTCATCAGGAATGAGGTTGGAATCCCTGACAAAACACACCAAAGCAAAATACTGTAGACAACGAAAATGTGAACTTGAAACTGAAATACAAAAAGAATAAACAACAGTACAGCACCGGATCCTTCAGCCCTTCAGACTTGCGATGCCTTTCTAAACTAAAACCTTTTCCCTCTATGTATCCCAAGCTACCTCTTAAACATTGCTATTGTATCCGCCTCCACCAGCTCCGCTGGCAGCACCTTCCAGGCACTTATCTGTGCAAAATACTTGCCTAACACATCTCCTTTAAATTTACCACTTTAAACCTATGTCCCCTAGCAATTGACATTTCTACTCAAGGAAAAAAATCTGACTATCCATTCTATTCACGTGTCTCATAATTTCGTAAACTTCTGTCAGGCCACCCCTCTATTTTGACGTTCAAGTGAAAACTAACTGAATTTGTCCAATGTCTCCTCATAGCTAATTCTCTCCAAATCAGGTAACAGCCTGGCAAAATATTTCTGTACCCTCTCCAAAGCCTCACATTCTTTTGGTAGTGTAGCGCCCAGAACTGTGTGTAATATTCCAAATGTAATGTAACTAAAGTTCCAAACAGCTGCAACATGACTTGCCAATTTTTATACTCTATGCCCTGAATGACGAAAGCAAGCATGCCATATGCCTTCTTGACCAACGTATCCACTTTAGGGAACTGTGAATCTTAAGCCGAGATCCCTCTGTATGTTGATGCTACAAAGGGTTCTGCTATTTACTTTGTAATACTCAACTGGTCAAGCAGCATTTGTGGAAAGAAAAGCAAAGTGAACATCTCAGGTCTTCCAACAAAATGCAAAAGCTTAGTTATTTATGAGAACTCTTTGTCGGATCTTGCTGTGTGCATTTGGATTAGCATTTCCCACATTACAACACTGACAACACCTCTAAAATAATCCAATGATTTCAAAGCACTTTAGAGGCATCCTAAACTCAGAAAAGCTCCTATAGAAATGCAGGTCTCGTTATCTTTAGAGAATCTTGACTGGGGGACGGTATGTGTCAAGGAGATCACTGGACAGGACAAAGTGTCAGAACGTGCAGGAATATTCCTCCACTTTCTAGCTCCATCTTCTCATCACCAACATGTTCTCCTTATCACGAGCAGCGCCCCAAATAATGCCTGTTCGCTATATTTAATTGTAATTCCACATAAAGCAGCCCTACGTTTCTAAGCTAATGTCTCGTGTGTTTTGTATGTTAAAAGGATTGACCTGCATACAAAGTTCTGGCTAAATGTTAACGTCCTAATCAGCTAAATTAACACATCTCCTGTCTGCTGTCTGTCAGTTCACATCAGCACCGACAGTGCGGGTGAACACTCAAACTCAGCCTCCACTGGATTTGAACTTAACCTTGTGCTTTTCACCAACCGCCAGGCAATTAGTGAGGGGGCCAACATCAAAAGAAATCCCAGCAAGGAGTCTGTCTAATTCGTCGTATCAACTGAGAGTTTCCCCTTGGAATTTCGACAAGATTTGTCAGTACATTAGGGTTGAGTCGCTTTCCACTAAAATAGCTCATGGCTATGTCCCTTCACGTTTCAAAAAATTGGAGTTCCCTGCCTTCAATGTTGTCCCTTGCCTATTTCAGTGGGAACCATTGATTTTGTTTATTCTCTGCTAACAGACTGTTCTTGTATTATCTCAGAGTTTAGGCAAGGCAAGAATTTAAATCTCACACTGACTTACGCAGGAGGACAGGGCACATTGTGCTGTCTCTTAACCCGTTCAGGATGAGCAACAACACCTGATGTATTGGAGGATGCTCGCTCACAAAGCAACAGCCTTCACCCCCTGCGCTGTTCTGAATGTTTAGTCATGCTGCCACAAAGTGGCACCCTCAAGCGGAGATAGTGGACTTGGGAGTTGGAGTAGCACTTTCTAAAAGCAGCATGTGCTCAGATTCTGCTGCAACTTGATGGCGCTCACCTTGCTGTGTTTAAAAAAAACCCTGCAAATTGTGATAAGGAAGAGATTCTCCATAAGTTACTGCATGATTTATGCTTCTCCACTATCAGCTAGGTCTTCCTTAATCTCCCCGCAACTCTCAATAGCTTGCTATATGAGTCACTCGTTGCCGCAATAAATGAAGGCGAGTTAGTAAACAGCGTAAAGATATTCTTTGAAGGGAGATTCATGTTCCTGCAATTCCACTCAACCTGCCCAGCACAGAGAATGAGCAATTAAAACTGAGTCGCGTTTCTGAAGGTAGTAAATAGGTCTTGGAAATGTTTAAATTACAGGAGTTTAGGTTTGATCTTAGGCTGGCGATGTGTATTGGGTTGTGATCAGTGTGTACGTGGGTCCTCATATCTCATTACAGTCTGTGTCTGGTTTAACCTCTTCAGCAAGTAGTGAGGTTTGTAAACGGGATTGATGGACCACGGGGACCGATTCATTTTAGCATTTTTTAAGTGAAAGCGGCTAATCCAATAATCCGATCTGAGTTCTCGATTCTCCATAATTCGATAAGGGTTGGCCTTGAAAGGTGCTCGGGCGTCGCGATGATATTGCAGCCATTTCATTAGCAGCGGTCCAATTAAATCAAGGTCTTGTACGCTGATTTATTGAGACAAAAGGAGAGACATTAGCTCGAACACTGCGTTCAGGATATCACTCATCTGCTTCTAAATATGTTTTCACTGACTGTCCCTCAGTAGTTTGAGAAGATTACACCCAGTCACCCTTTTCTATGGGCTGTGTTTCCAATTACCAACCATTATGGCCAAAACTTGCCTCAAATGCAAAACAAGGGATACGTTGAAAGTTGTGCAATATTATTTTAGATTTGAACCGATCTGTGCAGTTGCCAAACAATTTAATACAGTTTGAAATAAACAGTTTGGAACCACTCGTGAAGTGGTTGAGCTGTGACTGAGGGAGGTAGAATTCTGTTTAAAATAGACGCCGCTACACGTATTGCAAAATACCTGACAGCAGTCCGCACTCAGTAGCTCAGATTGGATTAAATTGCGTTGCTAGGTAAAAACAATGTTGCTGTCATTCAATCCCCTGCGGCTGAATGGCCTTCCTGTTCATATGTCCCACGGCGACTATCTTCCATTGAAATATCCCGAAATCTCCAGTGTGAAGGTAGCACAAGAATTTCTAGTTGCAGGTGAATTGACAGAAAAGTTCATCCCTTCAACTGGGACATTCCCGCTTCCCCCACCCCCCACTCCCGCTCTCCCCACCTCCCTCACCCCGTCCCCACCTCCCACAACTGCAGTTATATAAAGACACAAATACCAACTAATTTACGTTACTGGATAAAGGAAAACGAAGTCCCACCATTTCATTTGTTTCTCCTAGAGATGTTTTCCAGGTTTTGGGAATTGTTCTATTCCTTAATTCATTATGCATTAGTGGGAATGTTAACTCTAAAACCTGTTAGCGGGATAGTGAGTGAGTTCAGCACTACTCCTCTTTCCAGGAATTTGGGAAACTCTACAATCCGCAGGCGTTTCCCCGTCGCCAAAATCTCCTGGAAAAGAAAAACAAAATGAATCTGAGGCCGTGGTTTCGGATTCGGATTTTAGGGTCGGGTTGAGATTGGTTTGACTGTGGTTAAAGTGAGTTTGGGGACATGGATGCATTGCTCCCCGAGTCGGGCTGTTTGGAGCTGTGATGTCAGCAGCTGTTAACTACACACTCCTGACTACATTTCCAGCTCTACGCGACAGGAGTTAAAAGACCTTGCAGGACCCACCTGGCAGCACAGCCAGGGTTAAATAAACTTACATGGGATTTCGAATCTTAGCTTCCAGCACACTGGCATTTCTGCACACAGCACCTGTGAATGCTGGTCAGTTAGCCCTTTATCCTTTCATTTTCTGCTGGAATTGCTGCTGTGAGAATTAAAATGTTAACTGCCTTTCGAAAGGGGGGGAGGGGGCATTCTGAAGGAAAGCGGTTATTATATCTTGTTGTTTCTGCCTCCTCTTCACACTTGACCTTTGCAGAATATCACAACGTGAAAGCTGACTGTGCCGCTTTGTTCTTTACTGTATAGAAAAAGCCCTCGACCAAATCTTGCCTTGCTCCCTGACAGTTAAAACGCATGGCTTAAATTTGCCTATTTTCCGACTAAACTGGTCATCAAAACACACCATCTTCGTGCGATTTTCCTGAGACCGAGGCCTGTTTGAGCAGGGCTCCTATCGAATTAAGGATCTCAGAGTAATCTTTGTCAGAACTAAAAACGAGTCCTGAGCAATTATCCGAATTTCTTGAGTTTATAAAATGTGTATCAGAAAGTAGATTGATTGCTCTGTGTGACCCAGGTCAGGTGTTGCCGTTTTAAGGATCGAGTTGCAATATCAGGGGACTGAAGGGGTCCAAATGTGCGAATAATTCTCAGTCAGGAGTTACACTAACTGAGAAAGCTTTTAGCACATTATCCGCTGGCAATTTGACGATAATCTAATTGTCGAGTGTGCCTGATTAAACCTCCTGCACTGTATTTACTTTCAGTGGGTGCGGGGTGTCTAATGGAATTAAAAAGCTGCTGATCCGAGCAGAATGCTGCGAACTGCATTGCTTTCACTTTAGGTGACATTGAGTGTCGTGGGTGCGGAATGCCAGCAGGTTCGTCACTTCAAGGAAGGTGATTACAAGTCTTGCTCAGCTCTTCGCCTACCGTTAGTGGAATGAAAAAAAAACTCTCCTGAAGCAGCTGGACATGAGGCTCCTCATCCGCATCTCCCGGTTCCCGGTTTGAGATCTCCTTGTTTATAGGATTCATGTTCAGGCAGAATCCACGGGGGTCGAGTCTGATATTAATTTCAATGGTTGAATATTTTCGTCAAAAATAATAATATTGTATAAATGTTGCTGCAATTATGCGCGGCACATTAAGAACGTGAAGGTTTGTGTATATTCTATGAACTCCCATTAGTTGACTCCAAATTGTTGATAGAATTATTCCCCTATTTACAATACCGTAATAAACCCGCTAGATTTATTCCAATCTGTTTCAGTCTTTCGATCGCTCAAGCACCAGATTTACATTCAATATTTCTCTCTATGCAAATTTACATAGCCCGGTTCATCTGGATGCAGCTTCGATCGGACTATAACCTGGTGTCGTTTGATTTTTGACCTTGTCCACTCCAGTCCAACTCCGGCATCTCCACATCGCATTTTGGATTCAGGTTAACATAATTCAATTGGACTCCATACTGTACGTCCACCTCCTAATTCCCTGGCGCCTAAGGCATGTTCCCCATACTTGTAACGCATTTAATCTACTCTTCCATTTAAAAGCAAAAATGTACTGGAAGAAATTTTGTCCGCAGAACATTTCCATGGTAGGCTGTAAAATTTCTCGTTTTAATGGAACAGCGACGTGGGCAGGAGGCTACCTCTTGTTACAGTCACACTTTTAAGATGACAATTTGGATGTATAAATAAATTCTGGCAATCAAATTATATTTGCCCAGAGTCCCAGTGTCACTTCTGCCGTAACACTCGTTCGCATGTGCTTTCTGGGATGTATATAAATATTTCATTCATCTCGTTTTACCTGTGAAATCCAGCCAGTCCTAGATCGTTAAACTGCTTCATAATACTGTAACTCCGTGAGGCGGTTTATTCTGTAAAGTGAACATATTCTCAGTAAAACAAGTCATGTATTACAAAATTAAACTCAAACTGCGAATGTTATAAAGAAAATGGTTAACTATAGAAGTATAGAGAAGCTCGCTGTCTAACTGACAGAATGAAATTGATTCTGTCCAGTGTGAAGACGGTAAGAGACAGTAACCCACTCTGGAATTGTGTGTTGGATATAGGGATTCCTTCCTGTGCGCGCTGTGGAACGGAAAGGCCAAGCGTGTTTTAAAGAAATCGTTGATTGTGAAACATTTCCCAAGAAATCGCGAGGAAACTCAATAAAATTTGAAAAACGGATTTCAAAGCGGAATCCCCAGAAAGTTGGCGAAACGGACCGCACCGAACTTCACCAGGAAAAATAAGCGAGTGTTTCCGCCTGTGTGATTGGTATCCTAACGGAAATGTTAGCCAAAATCATGCTGTGTTCCGAGAGGCAAATCCGTCATATGAAATTGTTAGATTTGATAATACTCTCTTTTATAAGACAAATGACAGGTGCAGCCAGATTGGCTGCGGGGTCTGAATTAAATTACTAATATTCTCGTATTTTCAGAATGCGTCAAAGGTTAGATCTCCATAGATACTCTTTTTTCTGGTTTGTCCAGAAAATGTTGTCTTTGAAACACAAGGGCGAATCTTTTCCGGAATGATGAGGAACACGCGACATATAATTCAGAATTAGTGTTACACTCCATAAAACTTGCACTTTCGAGCTGAAATGGCAATTACAAATGCTCATTGGAGCTTCAGAAACACGCACTGAATACACGACTGGGAGAGAATCTCCTGAAAATGAACTCGTTCTGCAATGGTTACAATTTGATATTTTTGACGTGTGTGAGAAAGCAGAGTGTGATTTCAGAGTAATTAATTACACAAACAAAAACACTGCTTACTGACGTTGGTTCGTCTAGACAGGTCTCCTTCGTTATCTGGGCGGAGGGGGAAAAAGAAATAAAGCTTCTTTGGGATGAAAAAAGAAGTGAGGCTATAGTTTAACAGCAACGTTAAACTGTTGCGTGAGTCCCAAGTAAAACCGTATTCTGCGGCACCAATAACCCACCGTTACTTATCATTGAGTTTACAAAGATCCTAAAATGATCTTTTATATATATAAACTAGCAATGGCATAAAAGCAACACTAAAACTGGAAACCGAAGCAACGGTGCCGTTTTTCTAATAGGAGTAAATGATGGCTTTTTCCACCAAAGTTCAAGGGTTTCTCATTTTAACGCCGCACCAAGGTATCTGAGAGAAATATGACTGTAAAATATGCATTAGGAATGTGAAACATGCAGGATCGTGTGGAGTTTCAAATTATTCTGCAAATAAACAGCTCGGAAACGGAAACCTTTAGAACTCTATGAAAGAAATGGTGGTTTCATGAAACCTATAACATGCAAACAAGCAGACTCCAAATCTGTCTTTGCAACTGGGAAATTGAGTCTCTAGCAGTAAATTTGTTACAAATAGGTTGCTGGACTTCTGCACACAGCAGGATGCAATGGTCTGTATCTTGCTATGGATTAATTCCAGACAGGGAGCCTGCTGCCCATCACACCAACATTGACATCCGCTCAAGCAGCTACATCCCTAGAGCGCCTGCGCATTGCTGGAATTTCCGCCGGCTGGAAATGTAAGCTGTTAGCTGCACGTGCGCACTTCTGTCGCGGACCATCGACCGGACGGCATTGCGCAGGCGTATAATGCCCACGCTCCACGGCAAGCCGGCGCCTATGACGTCAGAACCTGCTGATTGGCTTCTCCCACCCAGGCGCGGTGTACGGACTGCGGGAGGCTCCAAATTAATTGGCGGTGCGGGAGGCGATTCAGAAACAGTCGAGTGGCGATCGCGAGAAGCAGAAAGGAGCAAATTGCTCCCGGTGCGAGTGTAGACCCCTCCGGGATGAACCCAGCAGGAGGTGTCCTGGCCCCAGCATCGACCATGGAGTACAGCACTCCCAAACCACAGCTCTCATCCCGGGCCAATGCATTCTCCATCGCTGCCCTCATTTCAACTGGAAACTCCAAAGAGAAGGAAATCCAGGAAAACACCATTAAACCCCTCGGTAAGTGGAACTGGCACCTTTAGCTGGCAGAAATGTCACTACTGATTGTTTGCATAATTGCATAATAAAACGTCTTTGGGAACATTTTTTGTTGACGAATACTAGCCAATCCTTTGAAGAGAGTTAATCAATTTGAAGGAAAGTATTGCTTCTAAAATGTGTTTTAACCAATGCTTGTTCCGAATGCGAAATTCGAACGAAATTAAAGGAAATATATTGCACGCCATAAAGTTTGTCCAAAGGACTTGCTAGTTTGAAGCGACTTATTTTCTCGCTTGGTTTAAATCTCCTGAAGTCTTGAGTTTAATTAGCAGATTAATTCAGCAATCCGGCCACGATGTTTGAAAGGTCGTCCATTTGATGAAATGTGTCCTCGCGCTTTTCTCTCCCTCCGAAACAGAGCAGTTTGTGGAGAAATCCTCTTGCTCTCAGCCTTTGGGTGACCTGAGCAGCCTCGAACTCGGTGATTACAGCGGCAGTGCATCCCCAGTCTGTACCGAGCCTCTGATCCCCACCACTCCGACCGTCCCCAGCGCCGAAATGGCCAAGATCAGCTGTAGCCTGGAAACCAAAGAGTTATGGGACAAATTTCATGAATTGGGTACTGAGATGATCATCACTAAATCGGGCAGGTGAGGAAATTGTTTTTTTTTACCTCAGACAGCAAAACAATTGCCTATCGTGGTGAAACTGTGAATTTAAATTTCAATCTGAAGTATGTAAATAATCGCTTTCTACAATGGAGATCAAATCATAGATCGAGATTTGGCACTGAATTAGTTTGACAGAACACGAGCCTGCAGATTCTTCAATAATTGCTGGTGTGAAAGGAATTGGAGACTGTAATTCTTGGTTAGTGCCGCCGTTTATCCATTTCATCACCCGGTGACTTGCCGTTTTCAACGAAAGGTTAACCAACACCGAGTTATTCTTAATCTCACCGATCCCAAATGAATCATTGACCGTAAACGAGATGAGGTGCGTTTTGTTTTGCGGTGGTCCGTTAGTGGAGGAACGGATGTAACCTTAAAAGTTTTTCTGCCGACTGTTCTGCCCTCACGAAATTGTCAGAACCAGAGTAAATGTGGAAGCGGCCGAATTCAATGCTGTGGCGGTTGTTTAAGTGTTCCTGTTTTCACCATGCTATGTTACACCAGAACCGGTGACAGATAAAAATACCTTGTCGTTAATAACGAGCAGAAAACACATGTGAAGTCAAAATAATGTAGACATTATCCAAAGATAATGGGTTGGTGCAAATTGTTATTATTTTCTGTGTAGGAATCGCTGTGCTTACTCGAACACAGTTGTGTTAAGTGAAATTCTTATTGCTGTAATCATTATTTATAAATTGTCCAAACCTTTCTAGACGTCACGCTCCTATTATCGGGCAATCGTAACAGAATAATTATGTTGTTACCGTGCTATGCAGTGGTATGTATAGTGCGTCCTATTTTGTTCCTAAATGCTTCTATAATGCAGGTGAACTACGGTCAGTTTTAATACTCTCTAAGTGCAGAGTACGCTGGAAATCTGAAATCTTTGCTGTGATCTGGAATGCGCCACCTGAAGTGCGACTGGAACCCATTTAATAACTTCCGAAAGAGAATTGGATAAACAGTAGAGGTGGAGGTGGTGGTGGTGGGAAGAGTGGGGGAGGGGGTGGTAGGAGGGGCAAGGGGAGCAGAGTTAGAAAGAGCTGACAGAAGGGGGACTAATTGATCTTTCAAGAGGCCGACACAGATTCGTGGGCCGAATGGTCTGCTTCCAGTAGAAATAAAGTGGAAATCTGAAGACGAGCCCGAAAAGCAACCATGAAACACAACAGTCGCACATTCGCTTTGACCTGTACAACTCCCTAAATTATTAACTGGTCAAATACAGACTCCTATTCCTAAATCCAGTTGACAGCGGAATATATTTAGCGGGAGACAGTGTGTGGTGGGTCGGAGAGTTAGTTTAGATACCTTACTGTGTGGAAATCAAGCCTTTCGGCCCAACAAGTCCACGCTGGCCCTCTGAATAGTAAGCCACCTAGACCCATTTCCCTCTGACTAATGCACCTAACATTATGGGCAATTTAGCAGACGCGGAGAGAATGTGCAAACCCCACACAGTGGCCAGAGGCTGGAATCGAACTTGAGTCCCTGGCGATGTGAGGCAGCAGCGCTAGCCACTTTGGCTACTTTTGGAGCTGAACACGAATGAAGTGACATATTAGATGTCTCTGAGCTGTCTGACTGGCGGAGATTCTGATTTGGTGTGTGTGTGTGTGGGGGGTGGAAGCGAGGATCAGTTTGTGAAGCGGAATGGTCGAGTTTCAGCATATCTTCTCTGTGTTTGTCCTGTTTCAGGAGAATGTTCCCCACTATCCGAGTCTCGCTGTCTGGGGTGGATCCTGAAGCCAAGTACATTGTGCTGATGGACATTGTGTCAGTGGACAATAAAAGATATCGTTACGCCTATCATCGCTCCTCCTGGCTGGTTGCTGGGAAAGCAGACCCGCCGCTCCCCGCAAGGTCTGACCATCGGGTTTATTCATCAGGATTGAGACTGGAATCCGGGACATTTCTATATTTTTACACGCTCGCGGAAGTTCTCAGTCTTGACCCAGTCCCAGGCCCCGTAAATCGCTCTGCTCTAAGTAGCCAGATGTTTGAGCCATAAACTGCAATTTCAGTTGAAATGTCCCTCCACAGAGGTTCTGAGCCAGCGACTTCCACTGTTCAATAACACACAAAAATCACACACACACTTACAACTTCAGCACCAAATCCACGGAGGTTAAATAAAAAAAGCGAAGATGCTGTAAATCAGAAACAAACACAGAAATTGCTGGAAAAGCTCAGCAGGTTTGGCAGCAGACTGCTGAGGTTTCCAGCAATTTCTGTTTTTCTTACTGCTGTTAAAAATCCCCCCGTAAATACACAGCCGCGATGTCAATCAATATCCAGATCACACGCCCACTGACGATGTCAGTGTTTTGCTTTTTTAATATTAAACAAATTGTATGACCAGCGAGCCTGGAAGAAACGGGGGGGCCTGGACTGGATACTGATCCTTGTCAAATCTTACACCACAGCTAATAAACTCTTAAAGTCTTTGTTTGATCTTGGGGTTTGAGTTAAAAAAAAGACTCTTACAGACAGCAGGTTTGTTGAAACCCCCAACGCTGGGCTGTTTTCCCATAGGTTTCCGGGCTCTCTCTCTCTCTCTAAGCACGGTCCATTCAGCCTTCCGGTCTATCTTATTCAATAGGATCCTGGGTGATCTGGAACCGTCTTTACTGCACACCCTTCGGATAACAACGAAAACAATCTCACTCAACCCCTACATTGTGAAAGAACACCATTCTGCCCATCGAGTCCACACCGACCCTCCTACAAGCATCTCACCCCGTAACCCTGCATTTCCCATCGTTAATCCATCTAGTTTGCATCACTTTGGACTGTGGGAGGAAACCCAGGTAAACTGCACACAGTTCTCCCGAGACTGGAATTGAACCCGGGTGCCTAGCGTTTTGAGGCACTAACCAGTGAGCCACTGTGCCACTCCTTCATCGGGGATTTAATGTTCTAATTTGATCAAACGTCACTCTTGTTTAGGGAGGTAGAGTCCAAACTGCTCTCACTCTTTTAGTGCAGAAGGACTGAAAGGTCTGACCGTAATGTTTAGACTGGGAACTCCTAGTCCTGGCTTCCCTAATTCAGTGGAAAGCTGGATCCAATCACCCCTTTCGGTTCCTCAATCAAATCGTCCCATTCACCTCTGTTTTGCAAGAAATACTAATCCAGTTTATGTAATCCCTGCCCTTCTGCTTTGCAGATTATATGTGCACCCTGACTGTCCATTCACCGGGGAACAGCTTCTCAAACAAATGGTCTCCTTTGAGAAAGTGAAGCTCACCAACAATGAACTGGACCAACATGGTCACGTGAGTCTGTCACTGCTCTTTATGTGATTCTCTCGTGTTAACGGACCCGATTTGGGGAAAACATTCTCGTTCTGAAAATGGAATTGTTTGGGAATCTTCCGTCCGAAACAACACCTGACGTGCGGGGAACTTTGATCTCCAACTTGTCCCTCATTCCTTCCTTGAAATTGCGGGGGCGAGGAATGTCAAATAGGCCCAAACTTAGCGGTGAGACCCGGGGAATATTCAGAATTCAGGAACTCTTTAACCTGCCCCTTTCTTAGATCGCCAGCTATCTGTCTCCCACCTCCAACCCAGCAATGAACAAAATTCACTCACCCGCCGAGAATTAGTTACATTTGCAAATTCTGAGATGACCAAAGACAGTTGAGATTTATACCCAGTAGTGAC
The DNA here is from genome assembly GCF_004010195.1 of Chiloscyllium plagiosum. Taxonomy (NCBI): domain Eukaryota; kingdom Metazoa; phylum Chordata; class Chondrichthyes; order Orectolobiformes; family Hemiscylliidae; genus Chiloscyllium; species Chiloscyllium plagiosum. The sequence continues at coordinate 101,516,170 of NC_057713.1, read as the reverse complement.
TCTGCACCAAGATATCATTCAGTCGTGAATTCTCACAATTTTTGTGTTAATATCCGTTTAACTTTTGAGTTAATTCTAATTGAAATTATTTGAATATTGGCTAAATCTCCCTACCTTGGTCACTCATGTAGAATGGCAATTGTGTTATATACTGGACATTGTGCAAACGAATATTATCACACAGGTGTGTTGGGGTCGGAGGAGGTGGGTGGTGAGTAGGTCATGATACTACCGAAGGTGGAGAAAAGACAATCAGGGAGAATTGCGTCGACAGGCTCTTGTGGAGAGTTGACGTGGGTACGAACAGGCCAAATGGTCTCATGTTGTGGGTGATCATACTAGTTTCCATAAGGAGTTCAGCTGCGAGATTCCTTCAGGTTACTGAGTAGACTGGTTTCTGTGCGTGGTCACATGCGTTACAGATCAGTTAAAATCTGTGAGGGTCCAGGATGATACAGCCGAATAGACAGGCTACTGTGTGCAAGGTACAGGTGTATTATAGACAGGTTACTGTGTGCTGGATACAAGTGTGTTATAAACAGGCTACTGTGAGCAGGGTACAGATGTGTTGTCGTCAGGTTTCTGTTTGTGAGTTACGAGTGTGTTGTAGACAGGTTAATGTATGCAGAGTACAGGTGTTTTGAAAACAGGTTACTGTGTATGGGGTACAGGTGTGATATAGACAGTTTGTTGAGTGCAGGTCACAGATGTATTCTGGACAGGTTATTGTATGTATGTTGGGGGATTTACAGGCAGATTATAGACAAATTACTGTGTTGGGGTACAGTTGTGTTACAGGCAGTTAGTCTGTGCAGGGTACAGATTTGCTGTAGACAGGTTACTGTTTGTTACATATAGGTGTGTTATGGACAGGTTGTGTGGGGTGCAGGTGTGTTATACGCAGGTTACCATGTATGATGTCTAGGTGTGTTAAGCATAGGTTATTGCGTGTGGGGTACAAGTGTGTGACAAACAGGTTATTGTATGTGGGGTGCAGGTGTATAAAATGTAGATTATTATGTATGAGGCATAAGTATTATACAGATAGGTTACTATGTTGGGCAACTGATATGTTATAGACCAGTTACTGTGTGATGTATAGGTGTTTCGAAGATAGGTTATATTGTGTGGGGTACAGGCATGTTATAGATAGATTATTGTGTGTGTGGTTCAGGTGTGTTAAAGACAAGTTACTGTGTGTAGGGTATAGGTGTGTTACAGGCCAGTTACTGTTTGTGGGGTACAGGTGTGTTATAGACAGGTTACTGTTGGTGGACTATAGGTGTGTTATAGACAGATTACTGTGTGGGTTGTATAGGTGTATTGCAGACAGTTGCTGTGTGGGTGTACATGTGTGTTATAGAAAGGTTACTGTGTGGGGGCACAAGTGTGTTCTAGATCAATTAATGTGTGTTTGTAATGCTCTGTGACAGATGACAGTTTTTTTTGGAATGTTTGGTCTAGACATGTTATTGTTTGTGGAGTACTGATGTGTTTCCAGCAGGATATGTGTCATATACAGTGTTATAGACAGGTTACTGTGATCTGTGGACTACAATTAAATTAATGTTGGGGAAATATTGTTACATACACACCTATATGTAACAAACAGTAACCTGTCTACAGCAAATCTGTACCCTGCACAGACTAACTGCCTGTAACACAACTGTACCCCAACACAGTAATTGCCCCAACATTAAATTAATGTTGGGGAAATATTGCAAGTCAGGCAGCATCCAAGGATTCTCCTGCTCCTTGGATGCTGCCTGACCTGCTGCGCTTTTCCAGCAACACATTTTCAGCTCTGATCTCCAGCATCTGCAGTCCTCACTTTCTCATCGAAGGTATGCAATAGTGCCAAGCACACAGAGAATTGCACATTGCAAACTTGTTCAAAAAGGTTCTAAGGATTAATCCAGCAACTACCAGTGAACTAATTTAACCCTGATAATTTGAATGCATTTGTAAATGATAATCCTGTACAAAATTAACAGTGACTTAGAGAAATGTGAATTAATTAAGGAAAACCAATCCTGATTTGTTAAAGGGGGTTGTGTTTAGCTAACTTGATTGAGTTTTGATGAGGTAACAGAAAGATTTGATAAGAGTAAAGAGTTGTTATGCTGTACTGTACATTAATTTCCAAAGACTTTTGATAAAATGATGTATAATTAGCTTGCCAGCAAAGTCGATGCCCACAAAATTAAGGGGCAAGGAAGCATGGATACAAAATTGGCTGAATGACAGGAAGCAGGATAGTGGTAAATGGTTATTTCTCACAATAGATGAAGGCTCACAGTGAGATTTTCCAGTGGCTAGTATTTGGACCATCTGCTTTCTGGATATAAATCAATGACCTCACTTGAATGTACAGGGCATGATGTCAAAATATTTACCAATGTCACAAAATTTGAAAGCATTATGAAGCGCAAAGAAAATAGTCATAGATTTCAAGAGGATGGCAGAATGGGCAGGTGACAGATTAAATTTAATGCAAAAGAAGTGTAATGAGATGTACTTTGATAGGAAAATGAGGAGAGACAATATAAACTAGAGGATCCAATTCTAAAAGAAACACACACACATGGGGATTTATGTGCACAAATCATGAATTTAGCAGGGTAGGTTGAAAAAGATCTGAAAAGTGAAGAGCATCCAGGGGCTTTTTAAGTAGAAGCAAAATGTCTATAATGGACGTTTAGAAGATACTAGTTTGGCCTCAACTGAAGTACTAAGCACTAACTTTGTCTCAGACAGGGAATCACAAGTTAGGAAAGGTGTGAAGGTTTTCGAGAGTGTGCAGGAATATTTAATGTGTATAGTCCTACAAATCTGAGACTTAAGTTATGTGGATAGACAATGATGGCATTGTTCTCCTTAAAGAAGTGAAGGTTGAACAGGGATTATTTTTTCAATATCATGAGGGATCTAGATAGATTAGATAGAAAGAAAATATTTCCATTAATAGAAGAGTTCAGAAACATAGAAAAGCAATTTAAGATGATTGACAACAGAATCAAAAGTGAAAGGAGGACCTACATTTATTTATGCAGCTAAAGATTAGGGTCTGGAATTCACTGTTTGACAAAGTGGTGGAAGCAGATTTAATAGTAACTTTTAAAAGTAAAATGGATAAGTACCTGAACAGAACTGCAAAATCAAGGACAGAAGAGTGTAATTAGCTGAGTTTGTCTTCTAGACAGTAGAAATAGGCTTGACATGTCATATATTCTCTTTTTGTGTGTAACCGTTCTATGCTTCCATGTGGAGTACAAGTGTTTTACAGGCAGGTTACTATGCATAGAATATGGGTGTGTTACTGTCAAGTTATTGTGTGTGGAGTACTAGTACATTATAGACAGGTTAAAGACATTACTACTGCATGAGGAGTCCAGTCAGGGTACATTAAAGGTGAGTTAATATGTGCTGCTACAAGTTTCTGTGTGTGAAGTTTAGGAGTGTAATAGATAGAATTTACACAGAAAATCCAGTACAGCATAGAAACAGCTGATACTAGTGTTTATATTCTACATGAGCCTCTTACAATATTCCCTCATTTGAAAATGCAATTATAATCTTCTATTTCCTTCTCCTTTGTACGATTGTCTAGTTGGCCCTAAAAAGTATCTATACTCTTCACCAACCATATTGGATAGCAGTGAGAATCACATTTTCACCATTTTTTTGGGTGAAAGCATTCTTTTTTTCAGAATTCCCTGTAGGATTTCTTGTTGACTACCTTACACTGATGCCTTTTGGTTCTGTTCATCCTTACAAATGGAAATATTCTCTCTATACAAAACTTATTATTTTTAAAGATCACTATTTAGCCATCAGCTTAGCCTTCTATTTCAAAAGAAGGAGACCTAGCCTTCCATGCTTCAATCACACATTTTAGTACCATCCTTATAAGATGGATTACATTATGGGATATAATGATGTATAGACAGATTACAGTGTGGAGTATAGGAATGTTACAGTTTGTTTAGAACATGGAGTGTAGGGTGTTATAGACAGATTATAGAATGGAATATGAAGATATAAAGATAGGTTCCAATGTGGAACTTAGAGGTGCTATACAGAGCTTACAGTGTGGAAAATAGAGGTTTTATAAACAAGTAACTGTGACATATGTTCCAGTATACAATATAGGTCTGTTTTGGACATGTTACAGTGTAGAATATAAAATACAACATGGAATTTTCAGTAGTTATAGACAAGTTAGATTGTGGAATATAATGGTGTTATAGTTGGGTAACAGTGTGGAATATAACAGTGTTATAGACAGTTTACAGAGTTAGGGTTACAGATAGGTTACAGTGCAGAATAAAGGTGGGTTATAGACAGGTTATAGTGCTAATTGTATATTAACACTATATACCATTAGAGGTATTAGAGGCAGGTCACAGTGTGGAATATAGGGGAGTTATAGACAGGTCACTGTTTGGCATAAAAAGGTGTTAGAGAGAGGTCACAGTGTGGAATATAGGGGTGTTAAAGACAAGTCACACTGTGGTATAAAAGGTGTTACAGATAGGTCATAGTGTGGAATATAGTGCTGTAAGAGAGATTACAGTGTGGGAGATAGAGCTGTTACAGGCAGTTTAAGTTTATAATATAGTGATGTCATAGACAGGTCACAGTGTGGAACATAGAGCTGTTACAGACGGTTTACAGTTTATAATAAAGGTATATTGTAAACAGTTTATAGTGTAGAATATGGTTTTAAAGATTTTTTAGTGCAGAATATAGAGTCTTTTAGATAGGTTTCGGCATGGAATATAGATCTGGTATAGACAAGTTGTGTGTAATATAGGGGTGTTATAGACAGGTTACAGTGTGAATATAGAGTGCTATAGGCAGTTTACAATGTGGAATTTGGAGGTGTTATGGACAGTTTATAGTGTTGAATATAGGATTCTTATTAACAGGTTATAGTGTGGAAAATAGTGTGTTATAGACAGGTTATAGTTTGGAATAAAGGGTCTTATAGACCGTTTACAGTGTGGAATATAGAGGAGCTATAGACAGTTTACAGTGTCCAATATAACGATGGTATAAACAGGTTATATTGTGGAATGTAGGAATTTTATAAATAGGTTAGACTGTGGAATAGAGATATTTTTAGACAGTTTCCTGTGTGGAATATAGTTGTATTATTGTAAGGCTTTAGTGTGGAACATAGAAATCTTATACACGGGTAATTATATAGCATTATTGTTAACTGTAATTCTCCAATGAATTATTTTCTTCCAATGAATGGCAATAAATTGATTTTAATGACAAAGCACTGAATAAAATTTCCCACATTGCCTAGTAGAGGACGAAACAGAGGAGCTGCTATTTGTTTCGGTCAATTAAATTAGTGCTGTTGGAAACATGCAATTCTAATTGTTGAAACCGCGCATATCGGGATTTTTTTCTGGATTTCCATCATTAGAGTTCTCGAGAATTCCCACGCCTTCCGGTATGCAAGTTATACTTTACGTTGACCTGAGTTTGGATGTGAATGTATATTTTTCCGATTGGGAAAGACTGTGTTCAGAGGCTGGATCCAGTGAATGTCTATTTAATTTTGCATATTCTGAATCTCGGCGCTCGGCCGTAATTGTGATGAATTCATTCCGCAGATCATTCTAAACTCCATGCATAAATACCAGCCCCGAGTTCACATCATTAAAAAGAAAGATCACACCGCTTCTCTGGTCAACCTCAAATCCGAAGAATTCCGCACCTTCATTTTCCCAGAGACGGTTTTTACAGCAGTCACCGCTTACCAGAACCAGCTGGTGAGTTCCTGCTTATTTTCCCGGTAACCGGGTTTAATTTGTAAAGAAACCTCAATAATCCGATTGCTGTGTAAACCGCCAGAGACTGACAGGGTAACAGTGGCTCACTAAAGACCTTTCCTACAAGATACTGTTCTTATAAGCGGCATCTTATCTAAATGTAAAATGAATTCCAGTTTAAGTGGTCCTCGCTTTCAGTGGTTCATCCGTTTCTTCAGTTATGGAGCTGTTCAGAATGTGTCATTCTATTTCATTGCTTTTTTTTACGGGGGTGTGAATGTTGAGGCAGTCTTTTATTTCCTATCGTGCCTCCTGTCAGTTTGGCTTGGCTCAGCCCGCAGGTACCTTCGGAATTTCGTGACCCAGCGGCGGCACAGTGGCTCAGTGGTTAACACTGCTCCCTCACAGCACCAGGGACCCAGGTTCAATTCCAGCCTCGGGCGACTGTCTGTGTGGAGTTTGCACATTCTCTGCGTGGGTTTCCTCCCAGTCACAGGACCTGTGCAGGTTAGGTGAATTGGCCAAGCTAAATTGCCCATAGTGTTAGATGTATTAGTCAGAGGGTTACTGGTTGGGCCGAAGGGGCCTCTTGCCACACTGTAGGGAATCTAATCTAACCAAACGCGGGAGAAACTTAGAATCAGGCTCATTGAGCCCGAAACATTGATCCTGGTTTCTCTCCACCGATGCTGAGTTTCTCTGGCAACTTCTGGTTTCGTTTCAGACTTCCAGCATCCGCGATTCTCTGTGGGATGTTTTTTCTCCTGAATTTCGCGGGAGTCCCCGGGACCCTGAGACCCCAGGCCCTCTGCCCTTCACACCGTCACCAGGTACCCGCGACTCCCATATCCCCAGGGAGTCCCTTCCACCGGACGTCGGGGTCTCCCAATGTATAGAGACCACCTCTGGTTACTCAGGACGCTCTGGGAAGCAGCCTCCTCCAATACCAGAGCCCACAGCCGCCTTGACCACGGGGAGTCCCGCACTCTCCCGGGCTCTGTGAGATGGAGTAGGGGTTTGCTCCTCTCAGAAAGGCATAAATCACCGACAGCCCTCTAAACTGTTGGTTTATTTGTCAGATTTCCTGAGGCCAGCGTTTCAAATCCCTTCAAAAGGATCTCAATTCAGAGCAACAAACTCTCTTGATGAGAATATTAACCCAGTAACAGAATCGTTATGACCCCAAGCCCACACATTCGCCAAGTCCTGGGCTCTACAAGTTTGTAGGGAAGAAGTGGGTACTGCTGATGCTGGAGATCAGAGTCGAGAGTGCGGTGCTGGAAAAGCACAGCAGGTCAGGCAGTATCCGAGGAGCCGGAAAATTGACGTTTCGGGTAAAGCCTTTTATCGACTCCTGAAATGTCAAATTCTCCTGCTCCTCGGATGCTGCCTGACCTGCTGTGCTTTTCCAGCACCACACTCTCGACTCTGATCTCCAGCATCTGCAGTACCCACTTTCTCCTCTACAGGTTTCTGTCTATTTTCAGAAATCTGGTGAATCCAGAGACAGCGCTTTGATTGATAATGCTTTTCTCTGCAGATCACCAAATTAAAAATCGACAGTAATCCTTTCGCTAAAGGATTCCGGGATTCCTCCCGCCTGACTGACATGGAGAGGTACTGTTTTCAGGAGTAAGGCTCGTTTTTCTTAGTTCCATCCGATTACAATGCGAGTAGCGCGGGTGTTTACATTACAAACCCGAATAACTCGGGCTTATTCTCAGTTAACTTTTCGTGCATATTTTACTCTTGTGAATGTCCGCTTGCTCATCTCTGGTTTAACCCCGACACGCTGAGGTCAGCTGTGGCCAAATCGGAAGCCGCCCGTGGAGTGTAAACTGAAAAAGGAGAGAAAGTGCTGGATACCCTGGGCAGAGGGAGATAGCTGCTAGGCACTTACAGCTCAGTGAGAATTCTGAGAGTGGGAGCAGGTTTCACACCAACAAGATCAGATTGATGAAAACAACTGTACAGGCGTACACCCGCAGAAAAGGCTGTGGAAACTCTGCTTTCTGGATGGTTGTGCTCAGATAATGATTAAAGCAGGGGAACTAAAGTCAGTGCGAGAGCCTTGAATTCACCAGAATTTGCCTGGTGTATACATACAGCCTGGCAGCGTCTACAGCTTAGCTGCTGTATGACTGAAGCAATGCCTTTATCGCACATCATTACATTGTCGAAAGTAAGTTCAGCCCATACCTGGTGTCACACACACTGCCGACTGCACGTCGTACATAATGTTCCCTCCGGTCAGAGAAAGCTCTGTCCATGCTTTTGCAAGAAGGGATTGAACTTCAAAATCAGGAAGAAGCTGTTCAGTCCCTCAGAGGCTGATCTATCCTTTAAGCCCATTTACTGTCCTTATGGGGCGTACTGTAGCTTGCTTGCAATGAGTCAGGCAGCGGCAGCTGCCGGCTTGTGATCCTGACAAAACAATCATCCACAGCGTTTAGTAAACACAAGCGACAAAACATGAAAGGACTGCACAATCATGACCGTTTCTGTATGCAAATAACTGCATGGCGTTTTAAAACACATAGCGTCTCTTTGGCTGAGAGAATTAACAAGAAAGGTGAAGTTGGGAAAAATTGGGAATTTATTTTGGACATGTTCCATTTGGAATTCGGTTAGACTCCATGGCAGGGACATACATCGGACTGCTCCCATCTCGCTGTCCTTTATACACTTCATAGAAAGAACCGAGGGTTGTTTCTAAGAAAGAGACGACTCCTTCCAAACACCCACCTTTAGCTCCCACTCCTTAAATCCTTTGGGTTTTTCTGCCCTCTCCGGGCACTCAGTGTTTGATAGTTGGGAAGTCTAAAAGAAACGTGGAATACTCGAAGCAGCATCACAATTGGAGCTCCCGATCGATTTTATTATGGGACTGCAATGACTTGAGTTTCCAGCCCGGGACGGAGAGGTAGAATGTGAAGGAGAAACTACTTTACTAACCCCATCAAAGCTACTCCCTGTTATTGAACGTCGCCTGTCAAAAAAATTCGTGAGATTTTTGTCACCAAAAAATATTCCATTTAAAAAAAGTTTGCCATCAGATTGTTCCATATACAGTAGTTGACGTTTATACAGTGCATGTATGTACAGTGCGCCTGTGCCTGTACTGTGTATAGTATCTGTACTGTATGTACACTGTGCTTGTGTCTATACAGTATGCAGTGTCTGTAATGTGTGTACACTGTGCCTGTGTCTATACTGTGTGCATATTGTGTCTATACTGTGTACACTTTGTGTGTCTGCTACCTAGCCCTGGGTACACGGTCCCCTTCACATACACTGATGGGTGGCAATATGCTTATTGCTCATTCTGAGCTGCTCACAGAACCGGGGAAGGGGAAGATCTTAAAATCTATACTCACCCCCACCTCCTGATAAATCTCTTGAGTGTTTTATTTAAGCGAAGGGACTGGGAGTTGAGCTTTGTAACTGACAGCCAGTGTGTAAAAGGCTCATTTGTCTGCAGACTGTTGAGGGGCAGGATTGGATCTGATCGATGAGTCCTCCGAGTCGGCTAGAGATGTGATTAGTTTACAGGCAGTTACTGGGACAAACAGCCGAATAATTCGATTCTCCCGTTTACTGATTGAATGCCGCCGCAGAGCTAGTCCCCCGATGATAAAACACATTCAGGTTGTAAGTTGACAGCAACTGCACTTTACCCGAGAGTCGGCAGCTCACTGCCATCAAAAACAGCCTTCATGACCTGAACAAAGGCAGGACAACGAGCGCAGATCTTGTCAGAAAATGTAATATTAGGACTGGGTTACACTAACTCTGGACATGTCCCGCTGGAAAACTCCCCTGTCAGATTTCTCGCATCTTGTTTTCGCTTCAGCAAAGCAATCAGATAGATAACACAAACGGCACTTGGCAAAACAGACACGGAATATTTTAACGGCACTAATCTGAGTTCATGGGTTGTAGGGCACTGTAATTAGAGACTGTGAGTGTGTGGCGGGGGTATCGCTTAGCTGGTTTGTCATGCACTGTAACGCTAACAGCGCGAGTTTAATTCCTGCACTGGCTGAAGTTACCCTGAAGAACTCTGCTCTCTGCTTCTCAACCTCTCCCCTTGCCTGAGGCATGATGACCCTCAAGTTAAACCACCACCGGGTCTTCTCCCTCTCTGAGAAGACAGTGGCCCTATGGTCTGGTAGGACTATGGCCACTTTACGTTTCAATTAGACTCTAGTTATACCGATTTCTCTATCATGGGAATAATTCAATTGGGTTAAACCCTCACTGGATTGACCGTATCCGAGCATTGAATTATTGGTGCGGTGGATGCGAAATCGGGGCTAAGTGTGTAGCTTTCTGAAAATATTTACACAACATTCTCCCGAGACAGTCACTGACCTGTCTGTGCCAACACCAAATAACTCGAGTGTGAATGAGGAATACTTTCGATGTGAATACGGCATGTTTGCGCTGTTCTTGTGTTTAAAACAAGGCGAATATGGGCATGTGAAAGAAATCATTGTCAAAAGGACAGATGACTTCTCCTGAAAATTCCACTTCTCGACCTGGGGATCGAGGTTTGACGTTTGACAATGCTTGTGTCTCTGTTTCACGTGTTATGCTTCCAAAGGGATTCTTTTTCTGAGTCAGTTTTAAACATTGAGGTCTTTGGTCAGAACGTATAACGTGGAAAACCAAATGGTGATTCCTGTTCTCCACACTGTGGGGTTTTGGAATATTTGGATCTACTGCATGGAGATGTGGTAAAAATGAAACAGTGGTGTCTTTTTCAGAATAAGATCTTAAAACTGAAAAAAAAGGGATGTTGTGGAGGAGCCGGTGTTGGACTGGGGTGGACAAAGTTAAAAGTCGCACAATACCAGGTTGTAGGTTTATTTGGAGGCACTAGCTTTCAGAGCGCTACTCCTTCGTCAGGTTGTTAGTGGAGCGGGATCACATGACACAGAATTTATAATAAAAGATCAAAGTGTCATACAACTTAAGCGAAGTATTGAAGAGACATGGATTGCTGTTAAGTCTTTATTCATTTAGAATGGGCATGCAGGTTTCGAGTGATCCCAGAACTTCTTTCAAGTCACACGTTAGGTTTGTCATTAAGATAACGTTAAGGTTTTATATATATAAAAAGGTGACATCTCAGCTCAGACTATGCATTAAAGGTGTGAAGTTAGAGTCTGTCTGCATCCCAACCCGTGAGTCAGACTGGTTCTATTTTCAAAGTAGGAATTTGTGAAATGTCACGTGGACTGACTGCCTCCAGATTGTGTGCTTTTGGAACAAAAAAAATGTATCTGCAAATACAAATCCACAAATGTAAACTCACCCCAAAGAGATTTTTTCAACACTCAAATGTTAACTTAATTGAATTTGGAGACAATCAAAGTTGGACTTCAGAGTGAATTGGCATTTGACAAAATAACACCAACAAGCAGGTGAGAAAACATTTTGAATTGTGATTTGAAATGTTTCACTTGAAAAGGTGGCAAAGCATATTCAATAGGCTTTTAGAAGGGAATAGCATTAATATTTGAAAGAGAGGACACAACCCTATCACAGGAAGGCAGAGCTGAATTGCCTCATCTGCTGCCTTCAATGACCCCATGAATTGCCGTCACAAGCTTTCAAACAGGAAACAATATATTTTCACCTGTCGTTTTTCAGGTCTTGAATTTTTGATTTATTTTTGCTGATGAATTAATTACTGGGCTTAGTAAAAACAGATGTTTACTCTTTCAAAATTGACGTTATAATTTCCTAGTCACTGATCTGTAAGTTAATAGTAAGTAGAATATTGCGATATTTGAGAAAGAACTGAGGTGCTGACTTCCCCTCACTTTAACTGAAAACTTCATAACACAAGCTGATCAAGTTTTTAAATGAAGCCAAGCAAGGTGGAACAGCCAGTTGAGAGTAGATAGCTCTGAGGGAGTTCAAAGTATGTGAAGAGCATAGTCATGATTTGGAGATGCCAGTGTTGGACTGGTGTGTACAAAGTTAAAAATCACACAACACCAGGTTATAGTCCAACAGGTTTATTGGAAGCACACTAGATGCTCCGAAAGCTAGTGTGCTTCCAATTAAACCTTTTGGACTATAACTTGGTGTTGTGTGATTTTTAACTGTGAAGAGAGGACAGTGACATTTAAAGTAAAATTAAAATATTGCACAGTTAGTGCAAAATATAATGCAGTGAAAATAGGAAAGAAAATATTGAATAAATAATCAAAACTGAGGGACATAAACAGATATCCTGTTCAAACTGGTTGGAATATTTAGCTTAACATTGCTAATTGAGCATCCCTCAGTACAAATAAAGATAATTCTCTCTAGCTCATATAGTTCACGAGTGACAGAATCTCATCATGAAGTGAAAATCAATAAGATAATAAAGTACTGGCCAGGTATTTATCTGACATCTACTGATGCAGTATATCTACCGGGTTTCACACATTCACACTAACTCTTCTGTTCCACAGAGAAAGTGTGGAGAATTTAATCCAGAAACACACCTACGCTCGCTCACCAATCCGGACATATGGAGGAGAAGATGATGGTCTGGGAGATGAGAGCCAAGCCTCACAGACCAGAGGTAAAACAAAAGCTCTTCATTTATATAGCACCTTTCACAACCTCAGGGCATTCCAGAATGCTTTGAGGTATAGTCAATGTTGGAATGTAGGAAATGGAGCAGCAAATTTACACTCAGCAAGCTTTCACAAACAGCAATGTGATAATGACCAGCTAATGTCTTTGTGATGTTGATTGAAGGAAATATATTGACTTCAGGTAACCAAGATCTTCTTCAAAATAGTGCCATGAGATCTTTTACCTTTGAGAGGTGTTCCTCCAGCATTGCAATATTCGTATAGTACTACACAGTCAAATGTTGTACTCAAGTCTCAGGTGCGGGGACTTCAATGCATGAACTGTTCAGAAGTAAGACTACTATTGACTGAGAATGACACAGAGTTTAAAAGCTATGTGAGGAACCCAAATACGGGTTTCTTTCTGAACAGTATTATTAAAGGTCTGTGCATTTCCTGAGAGCAGTATTTCTCAAAAAATTGTAAACTAAAGATCCTGTTCTGGATTTCACTAGAGTTATTGTGCTTTCAATACATTAATGACATCATTAGAAATGGGAAAATTTCTACTCCAATGTGTTTTAAACCAAATCCTTCCAATTCCCAAACCAGTTTATTCTTGGACTTTTTCTGATGTGCTCTTCTAGGATTTAATGTAGAACTAAGCAGAGGGAAGAAACTTTAATTCATGGATGTAGCCAAAGGAGGTGAAATTGGTCCAACTGCATAAAATGAAGATGCATCAGCCACTTTCACACATGAACATTTTTTTTCTCTGTTGACAGGTTACAAACTGCTTTTGCTACAACAGCTAAGGACCAATTTAATTCCAATGTCAGTGATGAGTCCAAGCCTCAGCACAATACACAATGCAATATTTGATCGAATTTAATAACACCCAAGCAATCACCATAGAATACCTGGGAAAATTAACACAAATGCTAATCTAATGTAAAATTGTTCAAATTTAAACAGAAACTTATTAATAAATATTCTATTCATCTCCAAATATTCTACAAGGATCAGTTTTTATTATGCAACCATCTGAAAAATAAATACCTTTATTGTATTAATCAAAATAGTAGTCATCATTTTAAATTGCTGGAGTGGTATTCCTTCTAGAACTAGAACTGAGAGTCAATGAATACTGTTATTACAACCATCCCATTTCCCTTACCAACACGTGGCCAGGTTAGCTTGACTAAGCACTCCCAGCATTTCTATGGCTTGGTCTTCACTTTAGGAATCAATTCAATATTCTAGTATCATATTTAGGGAATGCTAGACTATCAGAAGTACTCTCTATTGGGCAAGCTGTTATACTGAGTTACTGTCCACTTATTCAGGTGGTGTTAGATGTCCCATGGCATTCTATGAGGAAGAGCAGGGTCAGTGGTCACATCGATGTTCAAAAGTAATTAATTGAAGCATTTTAGACTCCTGAGGATTAAATGGTGTTTCTTTAAATATATATTGTATAAATATATGAAAGCTGTTATATAAATAATTTTTTAATATATTTAAGAGATTAGTGTTAAGAGAGTATTGTGTCACCAACTTGCTGTAAATGTGATAATTGAGGCCAATTTTAATTTGATTACTTAAAACGTAACTTCAGCTTCTTGAAGCAGCTTTAGTACTTGAGAAGGTGACAGAATTATCATATTAGCTACTAGTATTAATGACAAAAAAACTGCAGATGCTTTCATCCAAAGTAGACAGACAGGAGACTGGAAGAGCATAACAAGCCAGGCAGCATCAGGACGTGGAGAAGTCTAAGTTTGGGTATAACCCTTATTAAGGACTAGGGGTGGGTGGAAGGGGCAGGGTGGGGAGGTGGGGATAACTGAACACAGATAGAGGGTACGACCTGGTTGGTCGATGGGAGGAATCAATCCGGTTGATGGCTGGAAGGAAGTGTCAATGAGAGGAATGGAAAGGAAAGGGAGGGGCTGGGAAGGGAGTCAGGTGATGGGAAGGAAGATAATTTGAAATTGGAGAACTCCAATGTTGAGTCATCAGAACTGTAGGCTGCCCAGGCAGAAGATGTGATGTTTGTTCCTCCAAATTGCAGTCTGATTCGCTGTGGCAATGAAGGAGACCAAGGATGGTCATGTTGGAAAGGGAGTTGGAAGGGGAATTACAATGGGCGATAACTGGGAGGTCAGGTCAGCCCCTGCAGGCCCAGTTAAGATGCTTGGTGATGCTCCCTTAGTTTACGTTTGGTCTCCCCGGTGTAGAGAAGACCATTTCCTGCAATTCCAGGGGGTGGCCATGGGCACCCGGATGGGCCCCAGCTATGCCTGCATTTTTGTTGGTTATGTCAAACAGTTCCCCTTCAGTCCCTACACAGGCACTGAGCCCCAACTCTTCCGCCGTTACATCAATACTGCTTCGGCACAGTATCCTGCACCAGGACTCAACTGGAGCAGTTCATCGACTTCGCCCACAACGTCTACCCCGCCCTCAAATTCACTTGGTCCATCTCAGACACCTCCCTCCCCTTTCTTGACATCTCCATTTCCATCTCCGGTGGCAGTCTCCAGACAGACATTTACTATAAATCTACAGACTCTCATGACTACCTGTACTACACCTCCTCCCATCCAGTATCCTGCAAAGACTCCATCCCATTGTCTCAATTCCTCTGACTCCGCCACATCTGCTTGGATGAGGAGACATTCCACTCCCAAACATCCCAGATGTCTACCTATTTTGAACAACATGTTCCCCCCCCCCCCCCCCCCCCGTCATCTGAACAGCCCTCCACTGCACCCTCTAAACCCCTCCTCCCTGTAAACACAATAAAGACAGGGTCCCTCTTGTCCTCACCTACCAGTCTCCACATCCAACGCATCATCCTTAAACACTTCTGCCAACTCCAGCTAGACCCCATCACTAAGGACATCTTCCCCTCCCCACCCCTCTCTGCCTTCCGTAAGGACCATTCCCTTCGCCAGTCCTTGGTTCATGCCACCCTCCCTACCAATCCCCCTGAACCCCCAGGTACCTTCTCCTGCAACCAGAAAAGTTGCAAAATCTGTCAGTACATAATCCCCCCTCACCTCCATCCAGGGTCCCATATATTCCTTCCAGGTGAGGCAGAGGTTGACCTGCCTCTCCTCCAGCCTAGTTTACTGTATCCAGTATGGTCTTCTCTATATCAGTGAGACCAAGCGCAAACTCAGGGAACAGTTCATCGAGCATCTCAGTTGGGCCTGCAGGGGCCAACCTGACCTCCCAGTCACCGCCCATTTTAATTCCCTTTCTCCCTTTCCGACATGACCATCCTCAGCCTCATCCATTGCCACAACAAATCAGACCGCACATTGGAGGAACAAAAGCTCATCTTCCACCTGGGCAGCCTACGGCCTGGAGCACTCAACATTGAGTTCTCCAATTTCAAATAACTTCCCTTCCCATCACCCGACTCCCTTCCCAGCCCCTCCCCTCCCTCCAGTCCTCCATTCCTCTCATTGATCCTTCCTTCTAGCCACCAACTGGATTCACTCCTCCCATCGACTAACCAGGGACCCTCTACCTGTGTTTACTTATCCCACCTCACCATCCTGCACCCCATCCTCTTTATCTGCAGCACCCCCCACACCCACCCCCAATCCTGAAGCAGGGTTACACCTGAAATGTTGACTTCTCCACCTTGTGATGCTGCCTGGCTTGCTGTGTTCTTCCAGCCTCCTACTTGTCTACACTGGTATTAATAAGGCAGAGAGTCTCAGTGTAATGGCCAGAGGAAGCACTTGCAGCTAATATCTGCTAATCTATCACAGACTGGGAGGAAATCCAAACAGCAAGGAATTGTACTAAGTAGGTGACCATTTTAAGTATTATTTATAAACTTGAGTACTTACTGCTGTAGTAAACTGCATGATATATGTGATCATGAATTAATCAGTTGTTTCAATGCACTGCAGTTCTTTTGAAATCCATAACATTGATCAACTTAGCTTTGTGCATGGAATAATGAGAGTTAAAGATGAGTTATCTAAATTCACAACTGAAGCTCTTAAAATCTGCAAGCAGAATTTACAAGCAGAAAATCATAACATGCAAGTATATTCAAATAAGTTCTAATTGCATTACAGTTTATCCGTGTATGATATAATTACATGACAATAATCTATTAAATAACTTAGATATTGAGACCTAGTTATGAATTGTGGAAGTACCTATTTGAGTCTGATGCTGTTGAATAAGCAGAGCCAAACTAAACTACCTGTCCGACACTGCTTTCTGGTCTTGGAAAACAAAATCATCATAGGAGTGTTATCAGTACTTCACTCACAAGTTTCTCAATGCAGGTTACATTTTAATGTTAACCAAACTGAATGTTCTAACATTAGAAGGTGTTAAAAATAGTTAATCAGTCCATGATTTGTAATCATGCTGCAGTTGGTGTGAACTAGTATTAAACCATTTACTGTATATCACTATGTTGCTTACAAAGCTAAAGCATTATACTCCAGACATTGCCAGCTAACTGGAACCCCTCAGGCAATAGATTGGATGAAATGAAATATGGATAAATGACAACACTAATGCAGGAGTATATCCAACTCCATGCTGTTACATTTAAATAAACATTATATTGTTTCTAGACAATTAGAGTCATCACTATTAATATAAGTACAGAATCTGTACAATGAAGCAAAATGATTATGTTAGGTCAAAGACCATGAAGAATTTCTATCCAATGATTAGTTCAGACATAAAAATGCTTTGTCTGATTATCTACATCAGGCTGCAGATCTCATAAAAAACCACAGTCCTTTCATAAAGTATTTTAGGAATGCTATTTATAAAAGCAATCTGATCTCTAGAAATTAGCAAAGTCTTCTAAAAGAATGAAAGCTCTTTCATTTGGATTTTGGTCATTTTAAATTTCAACATTCCATAGGAATTAATTTAAAAAAACATTAAATTAGTAACTTCATTTTTTAAATTAAATGTCTGTGATCAGAAAACATGGTTACACACTCTTTTACAAATATATGGTTCTCTCTGTGGTGAATGAAAGCTGATGTGGGGGTAAGGAAGTGTTTTTGCTGATGTAGCAGCTGTTATGTGTGGATTCATTCAAGCCAGAAGTGATTGAGTGTGAATTAGGATATTTCCCTTTCTTGTCTAATTTGAAGAGTACATTTGGAGATGGAGAAAGAGTAGGCTATTCACCCTTCATATTGCTCCACCATTCAAAATTTCATGATTGATTTGATTGTAACCTCAAATTCATATTTCTATCTATGACTGATAGCTTTTTACCCGTTGCTTAACAATAATTATATATACCTCTGTCTTAAAAATATTCAGTAGCTTTACTCCCAACACGTTTTGAGGAAGCAAATTCCGATGACTCCCCATCCTCTCAGAACAAAAACATCACCTGAATGTGCTGAAACAGAGTGACTCCGAGTTCCAGATTATCCATTAAGAGGAAAAATCCTCTCTATACCTACACTGGCAAGACACCTAGACAACTTCTACATTTCAACTGTCATTATTCTTTGGGTTCTGAACTCTAGCAGATACAAGCTGAGCTAGTCCAACTTTTCCTCATAAGGCATGACATCTGTATTGATCGATCCTTTAAACAAATTTGCCAATTCACTTTAGCCAGCTCAGCTTTCATGCCCTCATAATTCATCTCATTTAAATTTAGTATAATAATCTTGGACCCACTCCTCTCACCCTCAAAATGAATGTAAAATTCAACCCTATTATGGTCACTGCCACCAGTGGTGTCTTCATTGTAAGATTATGCATTAACCTATCTCATTGCATAATACCAGTTCTAATATAGTTTCTACCCCTAGCCCATGCCCATATCTTCCCAAGGTGTGATTGGGAATTTAGTGGGCATTAAAATATTATTTTTGTTCTGGCCTCGAGAAGGCACATGTCTGACAACTGGCGATAAGCTCTTCAATCTCTCTGGGCATCCCAGGCTACCAGTCTGACAATTGAGCTCTGGCACTATACTTGATGACTCCCAAGTGTCCTAGGTACAATTTCCCCAACATGACCAGTCACTCATCATGTGCTTGTATATCAGCAACAATGGTAAAATGTCTCCTGTGTTCTACGTATAATCTCTTGGCCACATATTGGGCCTTTTCTGCAGCGCGCTATAATCCTTTATTTCCAACAATAATAATGGCCGATGCTTCAGCTACAATCTTAAGAGCAGTAATCTTCCACTAGCAGCAGATTTGGTTCAATTTCACCAGATTTCTTATTCTCTCATTTATCCTTGTCAAATCTGGCTAAGCCAATTATGACTTACTGGCCACTGTGGATTCAACATGTGACTTAATTTCATGGATGCAATCTATATCACAACTACGCATACACCGGATCTGCTCAGATGAGGAGGAACATGATGGGCACCTGGAAGTACTCAGGGATGCCCTTACAAGAATGGGGTATGATGCTCAACTCATCAGCCGCCAGTTCCGACGTGCCACAGCAAGAAACCGTAATGACCTCCTCAGGAGACAGACACGTGCTGCAACCGACAGGGTACCCTTCGTTGTTCAGTACTTCCCAGGAGCTGAAAAACTACGCCATGTTCTTCGTGACCTGCAACACATTATCAATGAGGATGAGCACCTCACCAAGACCTTCCCCACACCTCCACTACTTGCCTTTAAACAACCGCCAAACCTCAAACAGATCATTGTTCGTAGCAAGCTGCCCGGCTTTCAGGACAACTCCATACAACCCTGTCACGGTAGGTGCTGCAAGACGTGTCAGAGTGTGGACATGGATACCACAATTATGCGTGGGAACACCTCCCACCTTGTACATGGCAGGTAACTCATATGACTCAGCCAACGTTGTCTATCTTATACGTTGCAGGCAAGGATGCCCTGAGGCATGGTACATTGGGGAAACCGAGCAAAGGCTACGGCAACGGATGAATGGGTACTGGACAATCAACAGGCAGGAGGGTTCCCTCCCAGTTGGAGAACACTTCAGTCATCCAGGATATTCGACCTTGGACCTTCAGGTGACCATCCTCCAAGGCGGACTTCGGGACAGGCAGCAGCAAAAAGTGGCCGAGCAGAGGCTGATTGTTAAGTTCCGTACCCATATGGAGGGCCTTAACCAGGACCTTGGGTTCATGTCACATTACTGGTGACCACCATTGCACTACACACACACACACACACAGACTTAAGACACTCTACACTCACTACACACACATATACACTCTCTCTCACAATCACAACCTCACAAACTGCATGAATTCAGGTAAAACTATGAGCTCAAAAACTGCATGAATTCATGTAAAACTCTGTTATCTCACTTTTTAGATTAGAATCAATCTAAACATCATGGCATAGACAGAGAACACATGGGGCTAACACCTTCAACATATTATCTAGCTAACAGCTAACCTGAGAATGCAACTTTTAAAAAAAGGTTTTGTGATTTCTACATGAAAGAAGTGAAACTTTCATGGTATTCGAACAGACGAAAGACTCAACAATCAAGGTATTTTTCAATGTATGATTTCAGTTACATCACACTGTAAACTTTTGCTATAAATTCTGTGCCTTACAATTGTGTCCTCCACAACCACCTGATGAAGGAGCGTTGCTCTGAAAGCTAGTGTGCTTCCAATCAAACCTGTTGGACTATAACCTGGTTTGTGTGATTTTTAACTTTGTATACCCCAGTCCAACACTGGCATCTCCAAATTATATCACAATTAGTAAGGCTATCACCATTGCAGTAGTTAGTGCATCTGCCATTGTCTGCAGGTTACTCTTCATGTAGACTGTTTTGTAAACAAAACTCATGGGACAAAGTCAGATTCTTTGTGCTCTTGTTGGCATTTTTGTAAGTTCCTGCTCATTGAATTGAGAAACAAAAGTTGTGTGATTAGTTTCAATGACCACTTTCAGTCTTATGATTCATATGATATTTTCATAAGTCCAGGTAACTGTGAGAGCTTCCTTTCTATCAGAGCATATTATGTTTCTGTATCAAGTAATGTTCTTGATGCAGAATAGACTGGTTTACAACATCCATCTGGCTGCTCCTGGAAGATTACTGCTCTTAAGCATGAGCTGCTATTATTGTTGGTAATAAAGGATTTTAGTGACTAAGACCTCAATGAAGAACAACATTTCTTTAATCTTGCCTAATGCGTTCCTCGTTGAGGATTCCAGCACCTTTCTTGTGTCTTCTTGAGGAATTGTCTGAAGGGCTATTCAATGATTTCTAAATTATGCTAAAGTTTTGCCCACTAATTAACTGAGTCTCAAAAATCCTTGAAGACCCTGGTCTGACTTTGGATTTGGGAATTATGTAATGGTTTTAGTTTCCTGAGGATCCACCATTATGTTTTAATAGTTAACTATGTATCCCAAAAGAAAGCTGGATCCTTTGAAGATTGTCATTAAATGTGAGGCCTTCCTCTTGTAAACATTTTAATACTACATGCAATCTCTGATCACGATCATCAATTGTTTCATCATGGATCAGGATTTCATTCATGTGCCGTATGGCTCTGTGAACACCTTGAAACATATTGACATGGGTGTTGGGACTATGCCTGAACACCATTCTGCTGGTTTAGTGACAAGAAAAGTGACCCCCATTCTTGTCATCTCTGCAAGATGGTTCTCAACTTGTTTTGTTAAGAGATGCAGTGTCTTCTTGCATATAAAGACAAAGATTCAGCATCTTCCAGTTGGTGCCATATTTATGTTTTTAACCTTCATCACTTTTTGAATAAATTGGGATATATCTTTTCAAAGGCACTTAGTAGTTTCTGGTACTTAACTTCTTCCTCTTTTGACTGAAATTAATTTACTACATTCTGTTTTACTGAAGAGAGAGAGAATTCTTGGTTATAAAGTATATAAAGGTTTTCTGCTATCTGTTGTTCCTTATGCTGCAGAGTTTCTTTACTCTTAAGTTCATTATCACTGGATCATTTGGCTGAACTTCTATCAGCTATAAGTAGGGTTTTGTCATAAGCAGGCACTTACTCCTGTGAAAGTCACAAGCTGCTTGTTGGAATAAATATGTGTTTGCCAAAATATTTGGTCTGGGTCATTGATTTCCTCAAGGAAAACTTTGTATTTGCTTTCTACTGGAGATTTGACTACTTTCTTCATCTCTCTACAATAGTCTTGTGCATTTTTGTGGCTGTGTCTCACTTGGGCATTTTTTCTGAAAGTGATTTACCTTCTACAATTCAAGTATTCTACTTTTAAAAGTTGGGCCCTCTCTATTCCTGTAAGGTTTCTTCACTGTACAGTTTCTGGTGTTTGTCCTATCTGATATGTCTTTTGTGGTTTTGTACCTTAAGATTCTGTAAATCTTCTATGCCACGTTTAGCTTCACCTCTTAGGATTGCTCTATTCCACTTCCAGAATTCTGCCATCTGGACAGCTTTCTCAAGAGTGAGATATTCTTTGGACTGTAACTATCATGCGTTATCATAATGAATGGGAAAGCAAGCTCGAAGAGCCAAATAGGAGAAAGTGAGGACTGCAGATGCTGGAGATTAGAGTCAAGAGTGTGGTGCTGGAAAGGCACAGCAGGTCAGGCAGCATCCGAGAAGCAGGAGAATTGACATTTCGGGCAAAAGCCCTTCATCAGGAATCAGAAATTTCTGCTTTTCCAGCACCACACTCTTGAAGAGCCAAATGACCTATTCCTGCTCCTAATTTCTGTGTTTCTATCAGTAATACCGTAACTGTCTCTTATGAATTCTGAGTTTAAGTCATTATCATCACATCTCCTCACTAGCCTGTAGAAATTATGAATGAGAAACAAGGATTCATCTGGGTACTGAACTCTTCTGTTAAAGCTTGCCCTTTCGAGAACTTTATGAATTCTGAGGTTGAAATAATTGTCAACTGTTTTCAATTCCTCCTTGATTTTGTTTGATGTTTGATTTATCACTTGGCAAGCAATAACATCTCCTGGTTATAATTGCAAATTTCTTCAGTTTTTATGCATCTTTTGTCAGGTCTGAAATGCTTTATGCGTTTCCCATGTATTCTCCTGTGGTGAGTTTTATCGTGAGATTTGTAGGGTCTGCTGTTGCCAGCAATCAGCAAGTACAGGCAACCCCCGCTATCTGAAAATAGAGCATTACCACGAAACCTTTTGCAAACCGAAAATGGCGTAAAGCAAAGGTGTATGATTTATATGAGAAAAAGTATCGCTGTTTTTCATAAAAGTGAAAATTCTCTTTGGATTTGTGAAAACAGGTACTAATGTAGCTCTTTCATAAAAGTGAAACAGTGTAAATCAAATGTTTGAAAAGTGGGGGATACCTGTATGTTTATCTTGTGATTTTCTGGCTCAAAAATAAGAAATCTCATTTTTTTTCTTGAAGCTGTAAAATTTCTCTTAGTTGGCACCATTTGAAGTAGTGCTGGTCACCCCACCACAATGTTACACGTGTTGCTTCAAATCTAGTGTATTCTGGTACGGTTTAGGAATTCCTCTTTCTGGGTTAGGTACAAGAGTCCTGCTAAATAAATAATTTGAAGGTTATTGCACAAGAGCAACTATTTGAAGATTACATAAATATAACCTATGACTTGTAGAAAGTATTGGTGCACAGCTTTCTTGAACCACTGCAGTCCATTTGGATGTCAGTATACTCAGAATGCAGTTAGGGAGGGAATTCCTGGAATTTGGTCCAGCAGCACTAAGACAACAGCAAAATATTTTTACGTCAAATGGTGTGTGGATTGGAGGGGAACTTTCTGGTGCTGGTGTTCCCATTTATCATAGATGGTAGAGATCGCAGGTTTGGAAGTTGCTGTCAGAAGAGTTTTGGTGAGTTACTACTGTGAATCTTATAGATGGTGCACACTGTGTATTGATGGTGGAGGGAGTGAATGTTGAAGGTTGTGGATGGGTGATAATTAAGTTGGCTGCTTTGCACTGGATGGGATCAAGCTTCTTAAGTATTGTTGAAGCTGCAGTCATCCAGGCAAGTGGAAAGTATTCCAAGACATTCTTGACTTTTGCATTCTTGATGGATGAAAGGCTTTGGGCAGTCAAGAGATGAGTTACTCACTACAGAATTCCTAGCCCCTGCAATTCTCTTGCAACCACAGTATCTATATGTCTACTCCAGTTTAGTTTCTGGTCAATAGTTGGGGAATCAGTGATACTGATATCATTGAATATATCAGTTAGATTGCTTTATTCTCGCTTGTTGGAGATGGTAATTACCTGGAACCTGTGTGAAGTGAATGTTACTTGCCACTTACCAGCCTCAGCTTAATATTGTCCAGGTCTTGCTGTTTGAGGAGTCATGAATGGTGGTGAACATCTTGCAATTATCAGCAAATAGTCTCACTTCTGACTTTGTGATGAAGGGTAGATCATTGATAGTGGAGATTGAAATCTCTGAAAAGAATGCATTCTTTTTACTTGTTACCTTCAGTGTCTTTTCCATGTGATCTTCAACCAGGAGCAGGACTGATTCATCAACTGAGGGATGAAGTTAAAGATAGTCAGCAAGAGATTTCCTGGCTCATATTTGACCTAATGCCATGAGACTTCATGTGCTATAGATTCAATATCCAGGACTCCTGGATCAACACACTCCTGACCTTTGCTGGGTCTCTCTATATCTGTCAAAGTCTGGTGATGGTGTTGTCTGGGATATTATGTATCAAATATGATTTGGTATTTCTCAGGTGAGCTGTTTTTTTGACTTGTCTATGGAACAAACAACTCTCCCAATTTTAGCACAAGCCTGCAGAGGATTTTGCAGGGTTGAAAGAGCTGGGTGTGTAATTTTTATTTCCAGTGCCTAAGTTGATGTCGGGTGATCCATCCAGTTATTTTACTTTTAAGTTTATCATAACAGTTTCCAACTTGACACAGTGGCTTGGTAGACCATTTCAGAAGTCAGTTAAGAATTGAACATTAAAAGTCTTCAAATTGTTGATTAAACTCTTCTAACAATTAGTATATAATTATTAATTCATAAGAATTCTATGTGGTAAATGCCCTTTCGCATAAAAACCTTGTCATTCAAGGGTTTAAATTTATTGCTAAATTATTATATTTCTGTTCTGAATGACTCACTACTTTACCTTTATAAGCATGTGCCACTGCTTTACCATTCTGTGCTTTTTTTTGGCAGGATCAGCATTTACAACTTCAGATAATTTAACCCTCAGCACCTGGGTGGCATCCTCCTCCAACTTCTCGGGTTTCCAGCACCCTCAGTCCCTCACTGCAATTTCTACAAGCACGGCCTCATTAGCTGCACCCATTCCCCACCCTATCCAGGGCTCACTCCCGCCATATAGCCGCATTGGAATGCCTCTGACACCGTCAGCCATTGCAAGCTCTATGCAAGGAAGTGGGCCAACGTTTCCTACGTTTCACATGCCCAGGTATCACCACTATTTCCAGCAAGGGCCATATGCTGCTATCCAGGGACTGCGACACTCCTCAGCTGTCATGACTCACTTTGTATGATTGACTCAACAATGGTGCATTTTCACACAAAGGAAGCTGGCACTTGTGAAGGATGCACAGAAGCCGTACAACGAAAACATAGAGGCACAGATGAAGCAACAGCTCCTGCAGGGCAATGCCAAACAAACTACATGTTTCTGAGGGCATTGTGGTAACTGGACTGCAAATCCCAGGGTGCACTGCAACAAAATTTGACTACAACCTCCAGAGTGCATTGCAGCAACTGGACTACAATTCCCATGCTACACTGTTACCATTTGAGCCTCAGCAGCTGAAATGTATTACAATCCCATGGTGAAGAAGGCCATTTGACCAGGATACAGGTCCTAGGAGAAAGTGAGGACTGCAGATGCTGGAGATCAGAGCTTAAAAATGTGTTGCTGGAAAAGTGCAGTAGGTCAGGCAGCATCAAAGGAACAGGAGAATCGACGTTTCGGGCATAAGCCCTTCTTCAGGAAGGGCTTATGCCCGAAACGTCGATTCTCTTGTTCCTTTGATGCTGCCTGACCTGCTGCGCTTTTCCAGGATACAGGTCCTGCCTATCACCATCTCTGGGTTTAAGTCTCACCTATCCCAGAGATGTATCACGACATGTATGAACAGGTTGATTAAAATAACTACAGCTTCCCCCTCCCAACCGCTCCCACTGCAATTCCTAAGGTCGCTAGGAATAAAGTGCAAATAAAATGCTGGCTTGCGTGCACTAAATCAGATTGATTTGCTGGATAAGAGCTGCATCAATCCTCAGTGATCCAGGACAGCAATAGCTCCAGTCTTTGCAGGACATTCCTGCACCAGTAACAGCATTCTGTGCGTAGTGTCCTAGTGAATCAACTTGCCACCTGCACTGTAAGCTCCTGCAGCTGACAAACTGAAGCCTTACTGAGGGTCAGAGCATGCAGTCACATCTCAGAAACACCATTTTAGGAACCCAGTAGAAAACCTCACTGTCTGTCTGCAGCTTGCTGCATTCATCATTCAATATCATAACATGTTTGTGAGCATGTTCACTCTTATGTTTTTTAAAAACAAAATCCATGCTGTGTTTTTTCCTCATGTATCGGATTATATTCAAACAAAATCTTGGAGTTTCATCTACTCAGAATTGTTTTCTAAAAGTGCAATATATTTATTTCTGCAGGAACTGATATATCAATGTAATGAAATATTTGAAACCTAAGATTAAAGCTCAGTATTTGTAAATGGCAATGTCTATACAGTTGCGAAATGGACTTCCATCTCACGCGCGTTGTGTGTGTATGTGTGTGTGTGGTATTATTGTCAGGGACAAACACTGGGACACTGTTTCACACCAAAATAAAAACACAGATTTGCAGCTGTCATATTCAAGGATGTGAGAGTTTTCCATTCTGCCAGCTACAACAAGAAGCGAGAGTTGATTTTACCAACTTACATTTACCATGAGGTTTCTCAGAGCTAGAGAAAGAAGCATTGAAAGGAAGAGGTAATCATGGATGAGGATGCAGGTAGTTATATATTTTGGGTACTTTTGGAGCATGCCTCATTAGTTCAAGCTAGGATGCATTTAGGAGCCAACCAGGAGAAATGCAAAGGAGCAAGTCTGTTACAGTGGATAACTCCAGTCCATTTCTGATGTAATTGATTGCAAATTGAATGAAAAACACTTAGCACTAATTGGAAGATTGAATTAAGTGGAAGACCATTCAGAACCTTGAGCTTATTCTGCCATTTGGTTTGATTCAGGATGTTCTGTGACATGGCTCTATCTAGCTGCTTTGATTCCATAAGCCATAGTACTCTATTACCCTTGAGTATCTCAATTCCCTGATAAAGCAAAACTATCACTTGAAAATCACCCTACAATGAGCTAGAACTCCACAATCTTTTTATATGTTAATGCCACCCTGTGCTGGGGAGCAAGAATTGGGCATTCTCCAGCTCATGGGCATCCTTCAGAGAGTAGAGAAGGGCGAGTGATATCCTGAGTGTTCCTTTTAAAACTGTCTGGTCTTCCAGGCCCGGGCTGCACATAGGCAGCTCTTCTATTTCCCATTGTTGGTGCAGTGCTCCAGCAGTATGAGTCACACAGTTGTGAGTCCACATCTCACCAAGCTTCAGTCATCCTGGTTAAAATTCCCAGAATCAGGGTGCTGAGCCACCCTCCAAGTTTTGCATCCTGGAATTCCTGTGCATGCTTGAATTCTGCACAGACAGCCTGTCCACATGTCAGCTTGTTTTTGATTTTTGACTATGTAGGCTTCATTACAGCCACCTTCTCATTGATTAGAAATATGGTGAACTAACTTGCTACGTGGATCAAATTCCATGTTTGGATAAGGATGAGAAGGGTGTGGGAACTAATAAAGGGATAAGAGTGTGAGTTAGAGGGAAGAAGGGTGTGGGAGGGTAGGAAAGGGGCTAGGGAGAGTTCTGCCAACAATGAGGTGTGATTGCTGCTTGTTTAATGATCCTGTTGGATCACTTGACAGAGAAATTCCTGCTGGAATTGTACTCATCAGCATTGAAGGGTGAAAATCTCTACACTAACACTATCAAGACTTTAACATTCCTTGCATTTAGACTTATAAATAACTCATTCTGGATACTATAACATAAAGTTGCTCAAATAAAGCGTGTCATCCTGGGGTTGCAATCCCTTTGGATCCTCTTGAAAATTTCAGGCATTATGAAACAACAAAACTCCCCCATTACTGGGGATATTACAAGCTTGGTTAAAGAGGTAAGAGTTTAAGGAATGTCATAAAGGAGGAGAAAGAAAGAGATAGAGCTTTAAGGAGAGATTTCCAGAACTTGGGATCCAGTTAGATTTAGATTAGATTACATTACAGTACGGAAACAGGCCCTTCGGCCCAACAAGTCCACACCGACCCGCCGAAGCGAAACCCACCCATACCCCTACATTTACCCCTTACCTAACACTACGGGCAATTTAGCATGGCCAATTCACCTGACCCTGCACATCTTTTGGACTGTGGGAGGAAACCGGAGCACCCGGAGGAAACCCACGCAGACACGGGGAGAACGTGCAAACTCCACACAGTCAGTCGCCTGAGGCGGGAAATGAACCCGGGTCTGAGGCGCTGTGAGGCAGCAGTGCTAACCACTGTGCCACCGTGCCGCAACCACCACTTTTGGAATGATCAAATCAGGAATGCTTAAAATGCCAGAATATCACTTGGGCACACATGAGGGCAGGAAGATTGCTGGGCTAAAGGTGACTGATAAAGTTGGGTGAGATCATTCAGGGATTTGCAAACAAGGCTGAGCAGTTTAAAATTGGACTGTTACTTAACTGAGAGCCAGTGTAGATTACAGAGCACAGGGACACTGGTTGGACAGGGCTTGTTATGAATTAGGAGGATGATAGCACAGTTTTGAACAACCTCAAATGTATGTAGAGACCACTAGGAATAGTCAAATCTAGAGGTAGTGAAGGAATAAATGAACAGATGGACTGAGACAGTTGTGAAACCAAGTGATGTTACAAATATACAGTCGCAATGATGACACTAGTATATAAGACCATAAGACCATAAGATATAGGAGCGGAAGTAAGGCCATCCGGCCCATCGAGTCCACTCCACCATTCAATCATGGCTGATAGGCATTTCAACTCCACTTACCCGCATTCTCCCCGTAGCCCTTAATTCCTTGTGACATCAAGAATTTATCAATTTCTGCCTTGAAGACATTTAGCGTCCCAGCCTCCACTGCACTCTGTGGCAATGAATTCCACAGGCCCACCACTCTCTGGCTGAAGAAATGTCTCCGCATTTCTGTTCTGAATTTACCCCCTCTAATTCTAAAGCTGTGTCCACGGGTCCTAGTCTCCTCACCTAACGGAAACAATTTCCGAGCATCCACCCTCTCCAAGCCATGTATTAACTTGTAAGTTTCTATTAGATCTCTCCTTAATCTTCTAAACTCCAATGAATACAATCCCAGGATCCTCAGCCGTTCCTCATATGTTAGACCTACCATTCCAGGGATCATCCGTGTGAATCTCCGCTGGACATGCTCCAGTGCCAGTATGTCCTTCCTGAGGTGTGGGGACCAAAACTGGACACAGTACTCCAAATGGGGCCTAACCAGAGCTTTATAAAGTCTCAGTAGCACAACAGTGCTTTTATATTCCAACCCTCTTGAGATAATTGACAACATTGCATTCGCTTTCTTAATCACGGACTCAACCTGCATGTTTACCTTTAGAGAATCCTCAACTAGCACTCCCAGATCCCTCTGTACTTTGGCTTTACGAATTTTCTCACCGTTGGAAGCTCATCTTGTGGTGGTCAACTAAATACTAAAATTGCAAAGAAACAGCATGAATTTCAGATTGTTGTCAGGAGAGGAATACAATACTCTATATTTAATTTGAGGACATTGTGCTCGCCCAGTATTGAATGCCTGGTGAGCAATCTGATAATTCAACAGCTTGGAAGAGTCAAGGGAGGTGCTGGTGAGGTGGAGCAGGGGAAATGTGAAACCAGCACTGCCTTTAGATGATGTAACAAAAAATCATACTACCTACATATAACACAAAACATGCAGATGAGAAACAGAAATGAGTCAATGATACATCCTGGGGAGACTCCAGAAGTCACAGTGCAGAAAAAAGGAAGAGAATCCATTGATAGAGATTCTCTGGCTTTGATTAGAAAGATAAGAATGGAACCAGGTGAGTGCAGTCCAACCTAGCTGGGTAACAGTGAATAGGCAGTGGAGGAGGATGCTCTGGTCAACCATGTCAAAAACGCAGACAGGTTGAGAAAACTGAAAAGTGATAGTTTACTGTTGATACACTCACATAGGATGCGATTTGTGACTTTGATAAGAGAGGTTTCAGGGATAGACTGTGAAGGAATTCAGACATAGAGTTCTAGGAAAAATAGGCCTGCATCTGGGAGGCAACAACACATTCACAAACAAATTTTTCTTGTTAGACTTTAATTACTTTGATCCAAAAGAAATCATATCCAAACCGAATGTAACCTTTACAACTGCAATCCAGGTGTAAACTTATCTGTACAACAGTTGGTCTTCAGAAGTTACAGACAAGTCAAAATTTTAAATGGATGTTTTTACTTCTCGATGTGGAATGTTGGTGTGATCTCTGGTGATTAGAGTCACATTCCAATTCCACATGCAAATACTTGCTATTACTGTGAAATATGCTGGGTAATTCCCAGCTCCAGTTAACTGCACATTCCCATTGACGTGCACTCCTCCCACTCTCAGCTTCACTAAAACAATTGAATGGAATTTGATTTGCAAAAGTTTTGTACAATTAGCCTCTAATAATGATACTGACCAATCTATATAATCTATTGTTATGATCCCAGCTGATGGTATTACTGGACAAATCAGATCCCAGCCTGAAATCTGACTTGATAGATCATACTTGCTTTTCAAAATTTAACAAGGTATTCTTTTATTGAAACACAAATACACCATGCTGCAGATTTGGTTAAAATAATAAAACAGAAATTTAATCAGCAAAAGAAGAGACAAAATAGAAAAAAAACCATACTACCTACATATAACACAAAACAAAATACTTCCAAAACACAGTAAAAATACATTATTCAAATCTATCCCAACAACATCCCACTACAATACTCAAACACCAGAGAGAATTTAATTCTCTATCTCACTTGTAGACTTGGCATAACTGTAGCTTTCAATTCCCAGTCTTGAGAGTTGATAGCCTCTTCCTTGAGGTTCACACAACTGAGATTAGACTTTCGTAGCTTCAAATAACCTCTTTAGGGTCATTTCTGGTCTGGGCTTTGAACTAAAACCCTTGCACCGAAGTAAGCTATTTCCTAATTATTCTAAACTAATTACTTTCTCTCGACGATACTGTTTTATACATGTAACTTCTGCCTTGGATTGATGGAAATCTTTCCAAGCTATGGGGTTTTTCCTTAAACAAAGTAAATCAATTCTGTGCCCTTCTAAATGAAACCAATCCAATGCTCTTCAATGTTTGCTCTGTCTGTTCATAAAACACTTCCATTACTAACAAAATTTCATTAATACCCACCGGAGGAACTCTCTCTCATACAGAAATTAAGCATGGCTGCAGAAATGCTGACAAGTTAAACATCAATCCCCATTCAAAATTCTCAAATAAGTGATGTTAAAACATATTTAACTTACACATCTTTCATCATGATATGCAAATATAGAATCCTGATTGATTGCAATAAGATTAATCAGATACAGTGAGAATATGTGTTTTACAAAAATACGAAAAATTTAAAAAGGAAGCCTTTTGCTTTGAACCTGAGTTGTGATTGATTGTACTCTACGCAGTGGAATTCATCAATGGGTTAGGATCACACCAATTATTTCTTCTTTAAAGGTTTTGGAAGTAAAAATATCAACGAAATCCCAAAAGAAAAATGGAGAGTTGGTCCTGTGGAAAAATATTATTTGTGCTTGACTCCAAGAAAAGGAAAAAAAACTGAATTTATTCACCAGCTGTACCTCCAGTTGGTGAATGTTACAGCGCAAAGATAACTTTTTATGGGAAAAGCCAGAAGGTTACTCCAATCCAGAGGTGGTGGGTAAGGGCTATGTAATTGGAAATGTAGGCAAACTGGTAGGTGGTTAGGTAGGTTGGGAGATGAATGGAGAGGGAGGTCAATAGCCAGGTTGTTAGGTAAGTAAGCAGATAAGTAGGTGAGAAATTGGTTAGGTAGGTAGGTGGATAGGCAAGGAGATACATACAGGGGAGGGTAAGTATGTGGATGAGTGTATAGGTGTTAAAATGCATTGATGAGTAAGTGACAAGATAGGTAAAAATGTAGAAGGGTGGGCAAGTAAGTTGGAAGGTGCTTAGGTAGATAGATAGGTGTTTTCTGAATACAAATTGTTCCTCATACTGCAATCATTAATAACGGATTCCAAATTATTCTGGTGTAAAGCTACTGTCCAGAATGTAACTGAGGTGATAAACCTTAAAGCTCATCTTGAGTTTATCTTTTTTTTGTAAATATATTTATTAGCAAATTTTCTTTAACCTTACAAACATATAAAATTATTGAAAAAAAAAAATCAATAATAAATATCAGTATAATAAAAAGAAAAAAAAAAAAATTACAATACAACTATTATCTACTAACTACTAACCTACCCTATAATACAAAGCAAACCCTAACATTGTGCAAAGCAACACCAAAAAAAGAAAGAAAAGCAAAAACAAAAAAACCCACAAAATACAGAGCAGCTATGCTCGGCGCAAAGCTCCCAAACAAAGAAACGGGAGCATTGTATACATACCCGTATTAACTCAGGAGACCCCCTCCAGGGCCCAGGGCTTGACAAACCTAACCATCCTGGTTCAACAAACACCCCAGTTAAGATAACTGACAAATCTATATCCAAGTAACTCAAGTAGGGCTGCCATGTCTTATAAAAATGGTCTGTTGTGTGGTGCACCATGTTTGTAAAAACATCCAAGGGAATATGCTCCATAATTAATTTCTGCCATCCCAGCAAGCCCGGCGGGTTCTCAGACACCCAGCTCATCAGAATATTCTTCCATGCACAGTATGCAAGAATATTAAATAGTTTCTTCCCATGCCTGTCTAAAGATGGTAAATTTGGAAGACCTAAGAGGAGAGATATTTTACATTTACATTTTACATTTGGGGCACACTGGAGATGCCCCATTATTAAACTTCACCAGATGGTCTGGTGCTAGATGAACCCTGTGCAGAAGTTTTAACCGCGTAGCGCATGTCCTATTACAGATTGAGATCTTTCGAGTATTCTCCCATATGTTGTCCCATGTTTCAGAAGAGATCTTCACTCCCAGCTCTTGCTCCCAGACCTCACATATCCGGTTAATATCCAGCCAGGCCCTGCCACCAAGTAGGTGATAGAGGGCACTAACCAAAAGGGTGCTTGTGGAGCGTAGCAACAACCTCTCTGTATCGGGCCTATAGGGCTTAGTGAGAAGTGTAGTCTTTTTCTGGATGAAATCCCTAACCTGAGAAAAACGTAAAAGGTCTCTGCTGGGTAACCCGTATTTGATGCTCAAAAGACATCATAACCTCCCTATCTAGCAAGTCTCCCAAACTAGAAACTCCTCTCGCTGCCCATAGTTTGAACCCTGAGTACATCATCCCTGGTTGGAACCCTGACATGTCAACTATAGGTGTTAAGTGTTGAAGTCTTGGATAAACAACCCTCACTCTGGCGCATCACCCTCCATGCCTTGACTGTACTAGTGACAATGGGGTTCTGGCAATGGTCCATAACTGTCCTCATCTTATCCATGAACAACAGGTTAATAAGAGGGCACTTTGCCTGGGAGGCCTCGATATCCAGCCATATTGAGTTTGGATCGTTACCTACCCAATCACAGACAAAGGACAGCAGGGAACTCAATTGATACCTCCTGATGTCTGGGAAATCAACTCCTCCCCCTCCTTGAGGCAACTGCAATTTAGTAAGTTTGATGAGGGCCTGCCCACGATGCCAGACAAAGGAACCAAACCATCCCATACGCTTCCGCAGAGTTAACCTGGGAAACATTATAGGCAGCATGTGCATGGGATAAAGCAAATGAGGAGGAACATTCATCTTAATGAGAGATATTCGGCCCAGCCATGAAATTGGAAAAGCCTCCCTTCTCTGGAGATCTCGTCTAATATTGTCGAGCAAGTGAGCAAAGTTAGTCCGAAATAACTGATCAAACTTGGGGGTAATAAAAATGCCTAGGTATCGGAACCCTGCCCGTGACCACTTAAAGGGAACTTAGGGCCACCTTCAACTTCGGGCACATCCTTAAGGTTCCCCAAAAGCATAGCCTCCGATTTTGCAAAGTTAACCTTTTATCCTGAAATAGCCCCAAATGAATTGATAAATTGTATCAAATGGGGTACAGAGGTCATCGGGTTCGATAAAAACAGAAGGACATCATCTGCATACAGTGTAATCTGTGTGCCCTTGATCCACTTCCGGAGCGGTTATGTGGACGTTCTGACGAATGGCCTCTGCCAGCGGCTCTATCACCAACGTAAACAACAATGGTGGGGGACGGGGGGCAGCCTTGCCCACTACTCCTACAAATCCTAAAATTCCCAGACTTCACCCCGTTGGTGATGACCGCGGCCAGAGGGTGACGATATAAAACCTCCACCCACCTAACAAAGACTCCACCCAACCCAAACTGTTCTAAGACATAAAAAGGATACGGCCATTCCACCCAGTCAAATGTTTTCTCTGCATCTAAGGAAATCACCAACCCCTGAAGCGATCGTTGCTGACAAGCTTGGACCATATTCAGCCAACCTTCTAATATTATTAGTGGACCTACGGCCCCTTATAAAGCCTGTCTGGTCCTCTTTAACAATATGGGGTAACACCCTTTCCAATCTCAGCACCAGGATCTTGGACAGAATCTTGAAATCTGAATTTAATAGAGGGATGGGCCTATATGAGGCGCAATCCTCAGGAACCCTCCCCTTAAGAATTAGGGAAATATTAGCTTCTCTCAAAGATGGTGGTAGGCATTCATGCATATAGGAGTGATTGTATTCTACAACATTGGGCCCTGACAGAATCTCTATAAACTCCTTATGAAACTCACCCGGAATACCATCAGGGCCAGGCGCTTTCCCACTCTGAAGTTGCCTAGCTGCCTCCTGTATATCCTGAACTGTCAACGTGGCATTAAGGAGAGAGGATTGTTCCAAGGTTACCCTTGGGAGGTCCAGGTTCTTAAAAAAGGTCTCCATTTTAGCCCTCCTGACCTCGCAACCTTCAGACCGATACAATTCAGAGTAAAAGCTCTGAAAAGCCTCATTAATCTTTTTAGCATATGTAAGGACCTCGGCGCTGTCTCTGATTGGAGTAATGGATTGGGGAGCACGCTTTTTCCTAGTCAGGTATGCTAAATACTTCCCTGACCTATCCCCATATTTGAACAGCCTTTGTCTAACAAAAGCAAGTTCTTTCTTTGCGTTTTGTGACAGTATTGAATTCAAGGCAGCCCGGAGGGCCGTGATCCGCTGTAGCTTAGTCACTGAAGGCTGCGCAAAATGTGCCGCCTCGGCGGCTTTCAACCACGTCTCAAGTAGACGCTGCTGTTCCTCCTTCTGTCGTTTCCAGCTAGCCGAATAGGAAATAGCTAATCCCCTAGCAATGGCCTTAACAGTCTCCCATAGCATAGATGGACTACTAGCTGTGCCTGAGTTGATAGTCAAGAATTCCTGAAACTCTTTCAAAAAGTATTCCACAAATTTGGAATCCTTAAGAAGAAAAGGGCCCAAATGTCAGAGCCGCAAACCTAGCCCCTCACTCTTGGCCTGAGCCTCCAAATATACTGCTGCATGATCAGAGATAGCTATATTCCCAATTTTACAATCCATAATCGAATCAAGAAGGGCCAAGGGAGCCAGAAATCCTCGTGTGACATTTAAGTGGTTTTGAAAAAAAGGTGAAGCCCCTGCTGGTAGGGTGAAGACATTTCCTAATATTCACCAGCTCCAACTCCTCACATAAGTCAACTACCTGCTTGGCCTGTGAAGCAATAGTTGGGGGCCCACAAGGCAACCTGTCCACTGTTGGATCCAAAAGACCATTAAAATCCGCCCCATAATAATGTGTCGTGTTCCAACTTAGAGAAAGCACTAATCAAAAATTTGAGGGCATGTGCCGGAGGACAGTAGACATTTAAAATGCAATATTCCTCCCCATGTATCAGGGCTTTAAGTATCACAAACCATCCCTGCTCATCTTTCACCTGCTCTGATAATGTGAACGGATGATTTTTCTGAATAAGTACCGCCACTCCCCTACTTTTAGTAGTAAAGGGTGAAAAGAATACCCGGTCATAACCCCCCTGTTGTAATTTCAAGTGTTCCCCATCATCAAGACGGGTTTCCTGCAACAAAGCGATACCAACCCTTACCCTCTTAAGGCTAGAAAGCACTTTTTTTCTTTTAACAGGCAAATGAATTCCCTTAATGTTCCAGGTGCACCATTTAATAAAACACTTAGCCATATCCTCTTTCAGAGACCCTTGAATCCCTCGGAGGGAGAATCCTACTTACAGAGTGCCGAGCACAAGTAAATAAAGCCTCATAGAGTCGAAGAACTATATATACAAAAACTATTCTATCATAACTATAAACAACTATTACTACCAAAAAACTACAAAAACCAACTATAAAACTTTGAATGGAAGACTCTTTCCCCTGCCCATAGGAGGCACTCACCCTACCTATCCCCTCCTTCACAGCTCCTTCAAACCCGGACTGTGCCCCAGCCTTAGGCCAGAAAAAAACAAGGAGAAGATCCTTAAATCAACAGAAAAAAGACCAAGTCAGGATGAGCACTCCACCCATCCCTGGTTTCCTGTCACCCCTACTTGTGACTAAAAGAGAAACAGAACAAACAAAAAAAAAGGGACAGACAACAAAGAACATCCACAAAATTTCTCATTAGAAAATCCAGTTATTAAAAAAAAGGAACAACTTATTCCAAGGTCTTTTCCCCACTGTGGGGTATCTCATGGAGTACTGGCTGCCCAGGTTCCTCAGCCACTTTTTAATGTCATTGAAGGACTTCCTCTTTCGAATTACAGCTGCAGAGAAATCCTGTAAAAACATGATTTTTGACCTCTTGTACAGAAGTGCTTGCGGATCTTTTCCCAGGGATCTGGAAGCTTCTATGGCTTTTTGCTTGTCCTTATATGAGTGGAAGTGCACTAGGATCATGCAGAGACACTGCACTGGGCCTGACCTGTGCACTGTAACCCGATAAGCCCTTTCAATCTGCAGCCTGCTGGACTCCACGTGAGGGCCCAAAAACATCGGCAGCCAGTTTTCAAAGAAGCTGACTGGCTGCTCACCTTCCTCACCTTCAGAGAGCCCAACAATTCGGAGATTTATCCTCCAACCTCGATTTTTGAGGTCGTCAGTATGATATTGCAAGGCCTGCACCTCTTGCTCCAGCACCTGGATCCGAGAGGATGAGGACTCCATTGCAGCTTCTGAGGCCTTAGTTCGACCCTCCGCCTCCTCCAGTCACTCCCTGAGGCCCTGGATCTCCTGCTCATGCTTCTGCAGTATGGGCACGAATCTCCCCACGGATTTCTTCAATCGCAGCCCCAACTATCAAGGCAAATCTCTCCAATTCCTCTGAGTCTGTCAGGTCTCCAGCAGGGGGCGGGGGGGGGAAAGTTCAGGCGAGGCTGCTGCTGCTGCTGTCTCTGGTGTTGGAGGTGCTGCAGGGGAGTGTCCTCCCCGCTGCTGTTTGCTTGCTCCTTTTCCCTTTGGCATCCTTCCCACTCCCAAATATTAACAAATATGTGTTCTGTAAGTTTTTAAACTAATAATTCAACCACATAAATTCGCCAGGGATGGCAAAAACACCAGTACGCCTTGGCTGTTAGGCAGAGCTGTCCACAGCAGTTCTACAGAATCGCCGCTATCTTGCTGAGTCTCGAGTTTATCTTAACAGAAACCCTATTACAGTAGATATACAGAGAGTTTGTAAGTATACATCAAGTGTACAGAGAGTATCGATGGTACAGGAGCACATAGAAAGTGCAAATATATACTGAGTATACAAGTGTATACTGGGTAGATGAGATATCTGAATGTATCCGGATGTACAGTGTGCAAGTGTGCACTAAGTATATAGTGAATATACACAGGTACGCAGGGAACACAAAGGGTATACAAATATCCACTTGATATACGTAGAGCATATGAGTGTATGCCAGTATACAAAAAGTGTGTGAATGTATACTGGCAATAAAATGAACATATGAGGATTTACAGGGAGCACAAAGAGCATGTCAGTATATACTGAGTGAAAAAAATGTACAAGTGCATACTGTGTGTACAGAAAGCAATTGAGTGTGTCGTGTATGCAGAGTTTACAAGTACATACAGGTGTACCAGAAGTGTATGAGTGTACAAGTATACTAAGTATATGGAGAGTTAATGACTGTACATCATGGTTACTGAAGGTTTGGAATGCATACTGTGGGTGCAAAGAGTTTACAAGTGTGTGTACTTAGCATAAGCAAAGTGTGTACCACACATGGAGAATTTATGAAGAAGGTAAACATGGTATAGGGTTTGGTTGGAGGTTCCATGGAGGCCAAGAAGTTTGATTGAGAATGTGCAGAATAATTCGTTTTGCAAGTTGGGCTGCATATTAGGCAGTTAAATTGGTTGCTCCAGGACACTCATAACTTACAGTTGTGAAAGTTGGAACTGCCTGCTAGGCTTTGCTTTCTTTTCACAGAGCATGCAAACTGTTTCTGAGCAGTAAATCAGCAGTGAACATCGGACTCCGTGACCCTCCATCTTGAGACCAGCTTTCACATTTATCTTGTGTTCTTTCCTTTTTCCTTTCTCCTGCTCCATAATTTACATAATCCCTGCACTTGTCAAGCACTTTGATTTAATCTGTGAAGTCCAGCTTTAGCAAACTTTGTCCAGATTCCTTGCAATCCATCCAGGTTTTAGGAAGAGAATTGAAAAGATTTGTTAAAGATTTAAGTTGAAATGTTTATGCTGGCTCTTAATGGATAAATATCTGCCAAATTGTGGCTCCATGCGCTCAGGGATGAGAACAGACTGTTTGCATAAAATTTGAGATTTGTAGTAGCTGGTTTCTTGAGTGTTATTGTTCAGCTTTTTGTATATCCAATCAGAAATTCAGGAGAAGTTTCTTTTTCCAGAGTTTGGTGAAAATGTGGAACTTGTTACCATGGGCAATGACCTAGAGCGATGGTGTTGATATGTTTGAGGGGAAGGTGAGGGAGAGGGAATAGAAGGATGTGATGATAGGGTGAGATAAAGCAAGGTGGGATGAAGGCTGAGTGAAATATTAATACCATTGGAGACAAGTTGGGCTGAATGGCCTGTACAATTACCTTTGGTCTCGCTTTTAACCCATAATATGATATGGGATTTTTAATTTCAGTCAAAATACACACTGTTTCACTGCTTTCATCTCATGTACTTCTAGTTTCCTTTTAAAATTATCTAAACTATTTACCTCAATGACTTCTTGTGTTAGTGAGTTCCACAGTCTGACCACTCTTTGTGTAAAGGTATTGTTTTCCTAATGGATTTATTCACAAATATTTGATATTTATGACTGCTGACTTTAAATGTTCCCACAAATCAAAACATTTTCTTCACGTCAACCTATCCAATCCATTCTTAATTTTAAGGACTTCTCTCATCACCACTGTCTCTAGTGCTTATGTCATTCTCAACACTCAACACTGGAGCCCCCCCCAGGGGTGCGTACTCAGCTCTCCACTATACTCACTGTACCCATGACTGCGTCACCAAATACCAGACTAATGCCATTTAAAAGTTCACTGATGACATCACCATAGTCAGTCAAATCTCAGATGGCATCGAAACAGACTACTGACAGGAGGTGGAAGACCTGGAAAAATGGTGCACTGAGAACTACCTAGCTCTCAATGCCAGCAAAACCAAGGAACTCATTATTGACTTTCAGCAGAATGTTACTCATGCCCCCTACACATTAACAGCACAGAGGTGGAACAAGTGGAGAATGTCAAGCTCATGGGAGTGGTCATCCACAACAAGCTTTCTTGGACTCTTCATGTGGATACACTGGTTACAAAGGCCCGACAACATTTCCTTCCTCAGGCAGCTGAGGAAATTTGGCATGATGGCGAATACTCTTGCCAACTTTTATAGGTGCGCCATCGAAAGCATTCTGTTTGGAAGTATCACTACCTGGTACAGCGACTGTACCATTCAAGATCGGAGATGGTTACAGGGAGTGGTGAACCCGGCCCGGACAATCACAAAGGCCAATCTCCCATCTATAGAATCAATCTACCAGGCCCACTGCCAAGGAAAGGCCGCCAGCATTCTCAAACATCCATTCCACCCTGGCAATGTTTTTCTACAACCTCTACCATCGGGGAGAAGGTACAGAAGCTTGAACAGATAGACCAGCTGGTTTTGTAACAGTTTCTACCCTACTGTTGTTAGAATACTGAATGGACTCACAATCTCTTAGTATTCGCCTGTAACTATGTTTTTGTTTTTGCTGCTATTTACCTATTATTTACTTACCTACGCTCCTTAACTCTGTGATCTGCCTGTTTGCTCGCAAGACAAAGCTTTTCACTGTTCCTCGGTATACGTGACAATAAATTCAATTCAGCTTTTTTATTGGGTTCCATTTCATGGGACATTGGCATCAGTTTTGGAACCGGGGGGGCATCTCTACTGATGGGACAGTATCCACATAAACTGATCTGGAACCAGTGTTCGAGCGAAAAGGATAAATAGGATGGTCATTAGGAGTTTAAACTAGTGAGTTGGAGGGGGAAGGGAAAGGAAAAATGACAAGGAGTATGAATAAAAAGGTAAGCAGCAGGTTAGCATGTGAACAGGAGTTTTTAAGTTCAAGGCAGGCTATGAAAGAAGCAAAAATGAGGGATAATTCAGGAGATATTATTAGAGATGTTGGCAATCGTGAGGGTAAGAAAACTAGCATAAAGGAACTTTACCTGAATGCTTATAGCATTCGTAACAAGGTCGATGAGTTAACGGCACAAATCATCATAAATGAATATGATTTAGTAGCCATTACGGAGACATGGTTACAGGATGGTCACAACTGGGAGTTAAATATCCAGGAGTATCAGACTATTCAGAAGGACAGACAAGAAAGTAAGGGAGGTGGTGTAGCTCTGATATTCAAGGGCGACATCAGGGCGGTGCTGAGCAATGATATAGGTCCTATGGAGAATGAGGTTGAATACATTTTGGTAGAAAATAGAAATTATAAGAGGAAAACATCATTGATAGGCATAGTCTATAGGCCACCAAATAATAACATCACATTGGGGTGTGCAATAAACAAAGAAATAACTAATGTCTGTAAAAGTGGTCCAGCAATTATCATGGGGTATATTAATCTACATGTAGATTGGTCGAACTAGTTCGGTCAGGGTAACCTTGAGGAGGTGTTGGTTGAGTGTACCCTGTTTTCTTGAACATTATGTAGTGGATCCGACAAGGGAGCAAGCTATCCTAGATCTGGTTCTATGTAATGAGACAGGAATAATTAATGACCTCCTAGTTAGGCATCCTCTTGGAAGGAGCAATCACAGTATGGTTGAATTTAGAATACAGATGGAGAGAGTGAAGATAAAATCCAATATCAGGGTCCTGTGCTTAAAAAGGGAGACCTCAATAGAAATAGGGAGGACTTGGCTAAAGTAGCCTGAAAACAAAGATTTTATGGTGGGATAGTTGACGAGCAATCAATTTTTCAAAGCTCTCAGCAAAAGTATATTCCAGTGAAAAGGAAGGACTGTAAGAAAAGGGGTAATCTGCCATGTGTGTCTAAGGAAATAAGGGAGGCTATCAAATTGAAAGAGAAGGCATACACAGTGGCCAAAAACAGCAGGAATCTAGAAGATTGGGAAAACTTTAAAGGTCAACAGAAAGTCACAAAAAGAGCTATACAGAAAAGTAAGATAGAAGATGAGAAAAAAACCTAACAGAATATAAAGACAGATAGCAGAAGTTTCTATAAATATATAAAATGAAAAAGAATGGCTAAAGTAGTGATTTGTCCTTTAGAGGATGAGAAGGGTCATTTCGTTATGGGATATGATGAAATGGCCAGGGCATTAAACAAGTATTTTGTGTTGGTCTTCAGAGTGGAGGATACTAATAACATGTCAGTGATTGACAAAGAGATGAAGGTAGGTGAGGATCTGGAAACAATCATTATTATGGTAGTGTTGGGCAAGCAAATGGAGCTAAGGATAGGCAAGTCTCCTGGCCCTGATGGAATACATCCCAGGGTACTAAAAGAGATGACGGGAGAAAAAACAGGTGTACTTGTAGTAATTTTCCAAAATTTGCTGGACTATGAGGCAGTCCCAGCAGATTGAAAAACAGCAAATGTGACGTCACTGCTTAAAAAGGGAGGTAGACACAAGATGGGGAATTATAGACTGATTAGTTTAACCTCTGTAGTGGGTAAGATGATGCTTGAGTCTACTATCAAGGAAGAAACAGCAAGGCATCTCGATAGAAATTATCCCGTTGGGCAGCTGCAGAATGGGTTCATGAATGGCAGGTCAAGCTTGACAAATCTTTTAGAATTCTATGAAGAAACTATGAGCAAGGTGGACAATGGGGATCCAGTGGATGTGGTGCACTTAGATTTCCAAAAGGCCTTCGACAAGGTGCCGCACAAGAGGCTGCTGCATAAGATAAGGATGCATGGTGTTCGGGGTAGAGTATTAGCATGGGTGGGGATTCAAGATGTCAGCAGTCTGAACAGTCTGCTGTGTTGTGCTCTGTGCCATACCCCAGGCAAGGTGGGGTCCTACCCCCCCCCCCCCATTAGTCACCCCTGAGGAAAGTTTGTAGTATAAAGTAGGTGGAGCACCTAGATCCCCTTGAAATTAGGATTGGGAAGATCTGGATCTGAAATGAAGACATCGAAAGGAAAAGGAGCTAGGGGAGTGCAGCAGGCAGGGCACTCCCCTACTATGTCAGACACACCCGCAGCCATTACATCAACTCCTATGGCGGCGCCCTTAAGTTCAGTGGGGCAACAGAATTTACTAACGGAGTTTGCAAAACTCTGTGAAAAATTTGAGGGAGCCTTGGAGCCAATTGCTGCCATGCTGACAAAGCATGAGCAGGAGATTCGGGCCTTGGATCAGCACATGGAGGCGGTGGAGCAAAGGACTGCGCCCTCGGATGCCGCGACAGAGAGCCCCAAGGGGTGGGTCCGAACCTTGGAAGGCCAGGTTCGGGCCCCGCAGGAACAAGTAGACGATCTCGAATATTGAGGTTGGAGAAAAAGATTGACGGATCTTGGGCTTACCTGAATGTGAAGAAGGTGAAAACCTTGCTGATTTTCGCGAGAGTTGGCTTCCAGATTTGCTGGGCCTGGAGCTTGAGTATGAGTGTGGAGTGGGCCTACCAGAACGTGATGCATATGTCTGGGCCGGCCCAACGCCCCCGCCCAGTCCCTAGTGCGACTCCAGCATTACAAGGAAAAGCATTTAATAATAGAAACAGCCAGAAGCCTGGGAAGAAATCCACAGGCTTTTACTTAGAAAGATTCGAAAATAATGTTGTTCATGACTTTTCTGGGGCCATAATTAAGAAAAGGAAGGCCTTTGATGATGTGAAGAAAAAGTTAAGAGTTTTAAACATTCAATACTCTCTGAGGTACCCTGCAGTACTATGTTTCAAGTATGAGGGAACTGTCTACAAATTCGACTCTGGAAAAAGTAAAAGAATTTTTGAACTCGCTGAAATGATAGACTTTGACTGAGGAGGAAGAAGGAAAAGAGGTATGCGGACAATGGCATAATA
Organism: Chiloscyllium plagiosum; assembly: GCF_004010195.1. Taxonomy (NCBI): domain Eukaryota; kingdom Metazoa; phylum Chordata; class Chondrichthyes; order Orectolobiformes; family Hemiscylliidae; genus Chiloscyllium; species Chiloscyllium plagiosum. The sequence continues at coordinate 101,472,919 of NC_057713.1, read as the reverse complement.
TAATTTAAAAATATTTTTCTTTCTCTTTGTTCTTTTCCCTTTTGGGGTCTCAGGTTTTATAGATTTGGTATTGCTTTGGTGTAAAATCTGGTACATTTTATATTATATCTGTTTGGTGGTTATTAGTTATTCTATTGTTCTGTTTTGCTGGGTGAGGGGTGGTTACTCCTTTGATGTAAAGATGCATGGGGTTGAGATGAGGAGGGGGAAGGTTGGGCGTCCATTGTTGACTTGTCAGAGTGTAAATAATATGTCTTTTTCCATTGCTTGGGTTTAGGGCGTGGCTTTATCTGGAAGGTTGTGAGGTTGGGAGTGAATGCCCCCTATGGGCAAGGGGTGAGATCTCTGGAACTTTGTGTTTTTGTGTTTATTTGTTTACATTAGGAGTAGAGGTTAATCTTTTTAGTTATAGCAGTTTTGGTAGTGTTTGTAGGAATAGTCTTTAGATTTGATAAAGTCTGTTTTTTTCTCCACTCGTCACACATTGAATGGGCTTATTCCTCTCGGGGGGCTTCGGGCTGTAGTGTGTGGTCACGGCTAGCAATCTGTTCAGGTGGTGCATCTGGAATATAAAGGGGAGCCACTCCCCCATTAAAAGGAAAAAAAGTGCTCTCAAATATTAGGAAGGAAAAGGTTGACATTGTGCTCTTGCAAGAGACATATTTGACTAATGGGGAACATCTAAAGTTACAGCAGGGGGGAATACAATAGGATATTCTTTTCCTCCTTTAGCTCCAAAAGCAGAGGAGTGGCCATACTGGTATCAAAGAACCTCCCATTTCAGGTGACAGATGAGATCATGGTATGGATGATGGATCATTCTCAAGGCGCTAATACACGGAGTAGAGTATGACATCCTGAATGTTTACTGTCCCCCGGCGCATCCTCACAAATTTTTAGTTGATGCAGTCTCTAAATTAATGGCTCTTGGGGTGTGCCATACACTTGTAGGAGGAGACTTTAATTGTCTCACGGACCCTGGGGTAGACAGAATGCCAAGAGGGCTGACAGGTACACCTCGGCAGTCTAGACAGTTAGTGGACTTATGTGAGGAGTTGGGGCTAGTGGTTGTCTGGAGGTGCCTCCACCCGAATGGGAGGGACTTTACCTTGTACTCCAACCTGCACAAGTGCCACACAAGAATTGATGTTCCTTGTTCCATTGGTTTGTTTGGGCTTGGTGTTAGCCTGCAGGGAGCATAACTATTTCGAACTATGCAGCAGTATATTTAGATGTTAAGACCAAAGATGGTGGAGTAGGCATGCGGCACTGGCGCATGGATCCATTCCTGTTGAAGGATGACAACTTTGTACACTATATCACAGGGGAGTTCAGTCAGGACATCAGTCGGGGTACGGCCAGTAATCCATCAGTGCTCTGGGAGACCACCAAAGCATTCGTAAAGGATATGATTATTTCATACTCGACAACGAGAAGGAGGCAGAGAGGAGAGCAGCAGCAGATGCATGATGCCCGGCTGAAGGCGGTGAATTGGCATATTACACCAGATCATCTGTGGTCAAATTGCAACTGGTCATGGTTCTCTGGGCTGCTCTGGACTCAGTGCTCACACAAGTGATAAAGAGAGGGATCTCCTTTGCAAAGAAAGGCTGTTTGAATATGGGGATAAGCCAAGTGGATACCTGACTTACCTGGCTAGGAAGAAAGGTGCTCCACAGTCCATTGTGTCTATCAGGGAGAGAACTGGCAATGTCATTCATGAACTGAGGAAGATCGATGCCAGATTCCAGGAGTTCAATGGAGAGTCATACCGGTCGGAGAGCTGTGGGGATGGAGATGTGAGAATGGAATCCTTTTTTGAAAACCTGGATCTCCCCAATATAAATGCGGAGCAGGCCTCCCTTTTAAATGCACCTCTGACAGTGCAGGAGGCAGTAAGGCAGCTCCAAGGTGGCATGGATTTTGTAAAATTTATCCTCTGTCCTAAAAAGCTGCAGAATAATTTAATTTCTTGCATTAGCCGGGGTATGGACCTTTCGTGGTTAGCTAAAAACAGAAGGACATCACGGATGGTCCAGACGGATTCCCAAGTGAATTCTACAAGGAGTTCATACACATGTTAGCTGAACCACTGCTGGAGATGTATAGTCATTTATATAACTAGGACTGTCTTCCGCCTCTCTTAGGGAGGCCAATATTTCCCTTATTTTAAGGAAAGGGAAAGACCCCGAGGAATGCACATCATATAGACCCATCTCGTTGTTGAAGGTGGATCTTAAATTCTATCAAAGGTGTTGGCTCTGAGACTAGAGAAGTTGCTGCCCATTATTAAAAAAGAGGACCAGACGGGTTTTATCAAGGGCCTCAGCTCCTCCAACAATATCAGGTGGGTATTGAACACAGTGCAACTATGTCAGCAGAGAATGATTCCGGGTTTGGTGGTCTCCCTGGATGCAGAAAAGGCTTTTGATCGGGTGGAATGGTCGTATCTCTTTGCTGTTCTAGATCGCTTTGGTCTGGGAGGGGCCTTTGCCAGATGGGTGTCAGTGTTATATAAAGACCCCAAGGCAGTGGTTGTCATGAATGGGGTTAAATTGAGCAATTTGGGTGTGGGGAGGGGCAGCTAACAGGGATATCCCTTATCGCTACTACTGTTCACTTTGGCACTTGAACCACTGGTGGAGGCTACCCGAAAAGACCCGGAAATAACAGCACCAAAGGTGGGAGTTGGGGAATACAAAATCTCTCTCAATGTGGATGATGTCCTTCTGTTTTTAGCTAACCACGAAAGGTCCATACCCCGGCTAATGCAAAAAATTAAATTATTCTGCATCTTTTCAGGATACAGGATAAATTTTACAAAATCGGAAGTCATGCCCGTGGAGAGAATTGGTGCAGGTACCAAAGCTGAAAAACAGATTGGAGTTTCTTTTTAGATTGTCACAGAAAGGTTTTCTCTATCTGGGAATTTTTATTACCCCTTACTTCCAGCAATTTACAGAGCTAACTTTGTGCAGCTGTTTGAGAGGATAAAGCAGGACTTGCAGCAATGGGAGGGACTACCCATATCATGACTAGGCCATATAACCTCGATTAAAATGAATGTTCTTCCAAAGTTGTTATATCCTATGAGGATGCTCCTGCTGTTATTACCCATACAGGTACTGTGGGATGGCTTGGATCACTTATTTGGTGCCATAGGTGCCCCTTAATTAAACTTACCAAGTTTCAACTTCAGCAGGCTATGGGGGTGGACGGGTGGGGGGAAGACCTCCCAGATCTGAAGAGATAACAAACAGGCGCCCAGTTGTCTTATGTAGGTGAATGGGTGCGCAATGACTCAAAGTCGATATGGCTTGATGTAGAGGCCTCGAACGCAAGATACCCCCTCATAAACTCACTGTTCATGGATAAGATGAAATTGGGAGTTGAGCACTGTGAAAGCCCGATTATCATAAACATGGTGAGAGAATGGAGGATAATGCGGCAGGGTGAGGGTAATTTGCTCAAGACTTTGCCATTCACCCATTAGTGGGAGCCCCAGGATTTAGGCCAGGGTCAATGGACTCCGGCTTCAGACCATGGGAGGGTAAGGGAATCCCCTGTCTCGGAGATTTATTTGAGGGAGAAGGCTTGATGTCTTTTAGACATTTAGGTCAGAAATACGGAATCCCTATTAGGGGCCTTTTCCAATATTTCCAGGTTAGGGATTACATACAGAAGAAGACTGCTCTGTTGACCCAGCCCTACAAGTCGGATATAGAACAAAGAGTACTCCAATGCAGGGGCGCTCTCTCAGTTAGTACCATATATCATCTGCTGAGAGGGAATGCTTTGGGGGATATGGAGAGAGACTCCATGAGATTTGGAATCAGGAGTTGGGGGAAGAAATCTCATTGGAAATTTGGGAGGATTGCAAAAAAAAAATTCAATATGCAATAAGGCACAAATGATGCAACTGAAGATCCTCCACAGGGCCCATATGGTGCCAGAGAGGTTAGCAAAGTTTAAGAAAGGATCTTCCCCGAAATGTCCCAAATGTAAAAACAGTATTGGCACTTTTACACTTTGCTTTTGGTCCTGTTACTAGATCCGCTTATACTTGGGGGTGGGGGGTGGGCGTAGTGAATGAGCTGGAAAGCTTTCTGGTAATGGAAATTAGGGAGGATCCGGTGTCCCTCCTTTCGGGACTACTGAATCTTCCCTGTTTGGGTGAGCACGAGAAGGGGTTATTCATATTCTTACACACTGTGCGAGGAAGAACATACTAATAAATTAGATATCGGAAAAGTTTTAGGTCTTGGAGTATGGCACAAACTTGTGATGGAGCACGTCCTCAAGACTACCTCAAAAGTATGTTGCGCCACGGACCGGAGCAATTTTATAAGACATGGCGGCCCTTTCTAAACTACATAAACATGGATCTGTCAGCGGTACTGATTAGGGCCTTTATATAGCCATGAGGGCCATATAAGGTGGTCCAGGGACCCCAGGGAGGGAGGCCTAGTAAATGCAGGTATAATCACTGTTGCTCCTGTGGATGGGAGCCCTGATGGAGGTGAGGTGAGTGGACTAATGTAATATAGCACAATGTGGTGTAACTTCATTTTAGTGAATTGTAATTTAATTTAAACTTATTTTATTTAGTTTGAGTTTGTGCTAATTTGATTTAAGTTAAATTAATTGAAGAATAGTAGGCAATTTATTGTCAACATTACTGTAATAATAGTACAATATTATTTCTACTTTTCTGTACTTTTGTACTTTTATAACATTTTTTGTAAAAGAGTGAAAAATTTGATCAATTAATATATACATTAAAAGGTATTTGCATGGATAGAGGATTGGTTGACTAACAGGAAGCAAAGAGTGGGGATAAATGAGTGTTATTCTAGCGGCGATAAGTGATTAGTGGTGTGCCTCAGGGATCGGTGCTGAAACCACAATTATTTACAATTTATATCGATGATTTGGAGTTGGGGACCACATGTAGTGTGTCAAAGTTTGCAGACAATACTAAGATGAGTGGCAGAGCAAAGTGTTCAGAGGACTGTGAAACTTTGCAGAGGCACATAGATACATTGAGCAAGTGGGCAAACGTCTGGCAGATGGAATACAATGTAAATAAATGAGAAGTCATCCATTTTGGTAGGAGTAATAGTAAAAAGGATTATTACTTGAATGGTAAAAAGTTGCAGCATGTTGCTATGTAGAGGGACCTGGGTGTCCTTGTGCATGAATCACAGAAGGTTGGTCTGTAGGTACAACAAGAAATTAGGAAGGCAAATAGAATTTAGTCCTTCGTTGTTAAAGGGATTGAGTATAAAAACAGAGAGGTTATGTTGCAGCTGTACAAGGTGCTGTTGAGGCCACACCTGGAGTACTGTGTGCAGTTTTGGTCTCCTTACTTGAGAAAGGATGTCCTGTCACTGGAGGGGGTGCAGAGGTGGTTCACTAGTTTGATTCTGGAGTTGAGGTGGTTGCCTTATGAGCAGAGATGGAGTGGGCTGGGATTATATTCATTGGAATTCAGAAGATTGAGGGGAGATCTTATAGAAACATATAAAATTATGAAGGGAATAGATAAAATAGAAGTAAAGAGGATGTTTCGACAGGCAGGTGAAACTAGGACAAGAGGGCATAGCCTCTAAATTAGGGGCAGCAGCTTTAGGACTGAATTGAGAAGGAATGTCTTCATCCAGAGGGTGGTAATTCTATGGAATTCCTTGCCAAGGGGAGTAGTTGACACTACTTCAGTAAACGTTTTTAAAGCTAAGGAAGTTTTTTTAAAAACAATAAAGGAATTAAGGAATACGGTGAGAGCGTGGGTAAGTGGGCGGCACGGTGGCACAGTGGTTAGCACTGCTGCCTCGCAGCGCCAGAGAACCCGGGTTCAATTCCCGCCTCAGGCGACTGACTGTGTGGAGTTTGCACATTCTCCCCGTGTCTGCGTGGGTTTCCTCCGGGTGCTCCGGTTTCCTCCCACAGTCCAAAGATGTGCAGGTCAGGTGAATTGGCCATGTTAAATTGTCCGTAGTGTTAGGTAAGGGTTAAATGTAGGGGTATGGGTGGTTTGCGCTTCGGCGGGTCGGTGTGGACTTGTTGGGCCGAAGGGCCTGTTTCCACACTGTAAAGTAATCTAATCTAATCTAAAAAAAGTGGAGCTGAGTCCGCAAAAAGATCAGCCATGATCTTATTGAATGGGTGGAGCAGGCTTTAAGGGCCAGATGGCCTACTCCTACTCCTAGCTCTTATGTTCTTATAACATGGAGACCAAAACCATGCATCACTCTTCAGTGTAATCAGGCCAACCTCCTATGAAAGGAGAAAGTGACAAAGAGCTTATGCCCGAAATGTCGATTTTCCTGCTCCTCGGATGCTGCTTGACCTGCTGTGCTTTTCCAGCATCACACTCTCGATTCTGACCACCTTTGTAAGTTTAATATGACATTGTCGTTTTGAAATCTATACCATAGAAATAAATCCCATTGTTTTATTAACATTTATAAGTACTTTGCTAATCTGTCATGTTACTTCTAATGATTTGTTTACATGTATCGCTAGATCCCTTTGATCTGCTACCCATTAAGTTACTTATTTTCTAAGTGTGGATTATGTTTCTACATTGCCTATACCCAAAGTGCCTCACCTCACATTTCTGAGTTAATGTTCTTGTGTTAGCTTGCTGTCCAGGTTACAAATTTTCTAAGGTCTTGCGTTGTTTTGAAATCTTCCACAGTATTAGTTATCTGTCTCAATCAATTTCATCTATAAACTTTAATATTGAGTTACTTGTTCATGTCAAATCATTAATAATAAATTACAGAGGTCTCAGCTCTGATCCTTGTAGAACATTGGCTTTTACCTTAGTCCAATTAGAATAACTGCCTTTTACTCCTATATTCTGCTTTTTTTTAATAGCTTATGTTAGGGAAGGTCTCCTCCCTGGTTAAGCTTCAAGGGTCAGAACATTTTATTTCAGTGAAACAGAGACAGCCAAGGTGTGTCTCCCTGCACATCCCCAAACCATTGTATTTGTGTCAGAAACTCAGATATTGGCTAATTGTGGATAAAGTCCAAACATAGTGGCTGCAAATGCATTAGCATTTCTTCTCCTATTGGAAACGCCTTATCCTTTGGAAGATCAGGATATCACTGGCAACTCCAAGGGAAAGATCACAATGAACAGTGTGGTTATTCCAGAGGTTGGCTTGTGGGGCAGTGAGAACACTGTGGTTGTCTGTATGTATGGAAAAAGTCTGGGATTAGCTACAGAATTCCCAGGTTCTTACCTATGGTTTTAGCCACTGAATTTATATGGCTAGTCCAGTTCAGTTTCTGGTCAAAGGATGTTGATAAGAAGGGATTTAGTGGTGGTCACAGCATTGAATATCAAAGGATGATGGTTAGATTTTCTTGTTGGACATAAGGCATTTCTTGGCACTTGTGTGGTATGGATGTTCCTGGCTAGTTAACAATCCAAGCCAAAACTGGCTGCATTTGGACATGTTTCATTACTGGAGGGTTGCAAATTGTGTTGAACATTGTGCTATTATCAGCAAACATCCTCACTTTGGACCTTATGATGGATGGATATTCATTGATGAAACAGTTGAAGGTAGTTCAGCCTAGGACACTACCCTGAGGAACTCATGAAGAGATGTCCTGGAGCTGAGAAGACTGACCTCCAACAACCATGGCCATCTTCCTATGTGCCAGGTATGACACCAACACCAGAGACTACTCCCTAAGACACCTATTGATTTGTGTTTTGCTGGGCTCCTTTTTGTCACATTTGGTCAAAAGTGGCCTTGATATCAACAGCTGTCCCTCTCACCTCACCTCTGAAATTCAGCTGTTTTGACCGTTTTTGATCCAAGGCTGTCATGAAGTCATAAGCTGAGTGGCCCTGGCAGAACACAAACTGGGCATCACTGAGCAGGTTATTGCTGAGTAGGTGCTGCTTGATAACACTGTTGATGATAACTTCGATCATTTTATTAATGATCGAAAGTAGACTAATGATTGGCCAAGTTGGATTTGTCCTGCTTTTTGTATACAGGATATACCTGGGCAATTTTCTACATGTCAATTAGATGCCAGTATTGTATCTGTACTGGAAGAACTTGGCTAGGGGAATAGTAGGTTCTGCAGCACAATTCAGTACAATTGTCAGGGCCCATAGCTTTCAGCCAGTTCTTGACATCACCTGGAGTAAATCAAATTGGCTGAAGACAGACATCTGTGCTACTGAGGTCTTCTGGAGGAGGCTCAGATGGATCATCCATTCTGCACTTTTGGCTGATGATTCTTGCAAATACGTCAGTCTTGCCTTTTGGACTGATTTGCTATGCTCTCCCATCATTGAGGATGGGGATATTTATGGAGTCTCCTTCTCTAGTGAGCTGTTTAATTTTCCACACCATTCATGAGTGGAGGTGACAAAACTCCAGACCTTAGATCTGATCCATTTGTTGTGGGTTTGTTTAGCTCTCTCTATCACTTGCTGTTTATGCTGTTTGCCATGCAAATAAGCTTGTTTTGTAGCTTCACTAGATTGACACGTTATTTTTATGTCTGCTGCCAGCCTTGGCACGTCTTTTCATTGAACCAGGATTGATTCTCTGCCTTGATTATAATAGTAGAGTGGGGATTTGCTGGCCATGAGACTACAGAATGTGATTGAATAAATTTTGCTGATGTAGTCATGTGGAACATCAGTTTTGAGTTGCTGGATCTGTTCAAAATCCTTCCCATTCATGGTGATAATGCCACATGATGTGTCACTTGACGAAGATAAACTTGAAGCAGTCACACCAAGGTAGTCCCAAACTCTATCTGGAAAAGACATAGGAAAAGGGTACTCTTTCTGTTACTGATTAGGAGCAATGTAGGTGGGACAGTGGCTCACCACCTCCTTGAGGGAATGAGACATGTCTGGCCACAATATTGATTACTGTGCTCTGGCCCATAACTTGAAAGTACTCACATGTCACTACAGGATCTCTTGACAGAGTGCTCAATGGACAATCAACCATTGTACACCAGAAGATCATCAATAATACTTATGTGACTGCACTCTTTAAAATTCAGCTACAGGACAAAATTCTTTGGAACTTGCTTCTCCATCTGAGTACCCTGTATATTCTTCACATATAACTGAACCTCACAAAATTCCAACAACTGCTTTGACAAATAGTTTGTGATTAAAGCTGTTAAGTATCAGTTGCTTGAATTTTGTTTTTGGTTTCCCTAGGCTGTCGGGGGAATCCTGAATAGAGCATTGACTGATGCTTTCCCTGTATGTGTTCTATGACTGAGATATACAGCACCAGCTACAGCCAAAATCTTTGGATCCTGGGGGACATCTTTGCAAACTCTGTTGTGTTTATCAAGTCTGTAATAGATTACAGTCAGTTTCAATCCTGGTCTGTATGCCCATGGGGTATAGTCACAGGATTTCTCACAGACCCAAGTTTCTGCAAGCACCTCTTTTTTCCATAATGACATTCCTTTGTTCAACAACTGCATGAATTGTGGAAAATACTAATCTGGCTGTCTGAAAACACGGCATTGAATTTGAAATAAGACTACTCCTAAACCTATGGATGATGAATCTGGCACTTCTACAATGGGAAGGGCTGAATCATAACGGCAAAAATCTCGGACAAAATAAACATGTCTTTGATTTGGACAAGTGAGTCCTGCTGATATTGTTACCAATGCTACAGCAAATCTTGCTCCAGCAATTGTCTGAGTGCTTCTCTAACTGGGATAAGTGAGGTAAAAATATTTCCTCTAGTTCACCAATTCTATGAAATATGGAGCTCTGTATTATTCTTGAATGGTAGAAATATTCCTATGGTTTCTGTCTAATGCAGGTCATTTGTGATATGTGGGCATTACTGGCAGACCAGCATTTATTGTCTGTCCCTTGTTGCCTTTGAGAAGATGATGGCGAACTGTCTTCTTGAACTGCTGCAGGTCATGTGCCATAGGTAGATCCACAATGCCCTTAGTGAAAGAATTACAGGATTTTCACTCAGCAAAAGTGAAGAAATGGCAATATATTTCCAAGTCACCATGGTGAATGGTTTGGATGGGAACTTGTAGGTGGTGGTGTTCCCATGCACCAGCTACTCTTGTCCTCGTAGATGGAAGTGATTGTGCATTTGGAAGGTGCTGTCTGAGGTTCTTTGATTAAATTCTGAATTGCATGTTCTAGATAGAACACACTACTGCCACTGAACATTAGTGATAGAGGGAGTGGATGTTTGTGGATGTGGTGCCAGTCAAGTAGGCTGCTTTGTCCTGGATGGTGTCAAGCTGCTGGAGTGTTGTTGGAGCTGCACCCATCCAGGCAAGTGGAGAGTGTTCCATCAAATTCCTGACTTCTGACTTGTGGATGGTGGACAGGCTTTGGAAAGTCAAGAGGTCAGTTACTTGAGCAATATTCCCAGCCTCTGAACTGCTGTGTGAATCCTATTGTCTTAACAACATGGACCAAAGTATAATAATTTATTTTGATAATTTCAACTTTGTTATTGAGTATCAACTGAGCATTCTGCAACTTATCCAGAACTCTCCTGTTTCTGTCATCATGTTGGGCTTTTGTGGACCCATGAAGAGAATATTATTCATAAAATACAACACCTTCCATATCTTCTAATACGTTGGATATCATTTCTGGATAGATCTCAGGTATAAATGTGTGGCCAAATGAAAGACAATTGAAGGTGTTGGGAATATGGATAAAAAGAATTCGGAGTTCCCCTGTAGAGGTATTGCCAGAAGCTACTGTTCACATTACCTTGGTGATGGCTGTGCTGTTGGGCAGTTCAGCCAGATTCTCATCTATTATTGGATGTGTTTCATGTTACACTGCCTTGTACAAACATAATAAATCAATACAAATTCTAAGGAACCATTCAGTTTAGGAATTAGCACCAAACCCAAGTGTGACTTCTGAAATAGTGCCATCGTGGAGCATTACCTCAATCTCCTCTTTACCTCGATTCTAAGTGAGTGTTGTACCTTTCTGGGTATGAACAAATAGATGGATTTGGCATGAGCCTTTGGATTGATGTGATAGCCAGTGTTCAACTTTCTTGACCTGTAAAATGCTGTGTGAGCTGTTGTTTAAATTCACTTGCTGGTGCCTGGCTAACAACGGTGTCTATTATAAGGAAGAGGTTAAGCATTGTGTAGGCTATCCTGCTGTGTAGCAAAAATAGGTGACCATAAACAACTTGAAGTGTTTCAACAATTTGTTTATCTTTGTGTCTTAATGTTGCCTGAAGCTGATCTTTGACTGTGGAATTGTTTCTTCCTGGATTGCATAGTTAGACAGATAAAGGTTGTTTATTCCCTCAGGCATCTAAGCTATCTGAGAAAACACTGACTGATGCTCCTGCATCCAACGTAAAATGTGTGCAATGGCCCTGGAAGGTGATTTCCACTCTGTGGTATTGACTTCCCCAAGAGTGCTGTTTTGCTTTGTGTGGGTGTGCCTTTAAAAATGTGCACCTTCTTTATTCTTAATATGAGGTCCTTTGATGAACAGGAAATGCTGAAATTGCAACTCCAGCTTTCTGTGGCGTGCAAGAAACATTTTTCCTGCCTATTCACAAGTTTCAAAGTGCTTATTTGGGCTGTTTTAAAATGCCTATAAAATAGGAGTCACTGTCCTTTCTGAATAGTTTTCCATCATTCTGCAATGGCCTGTTTTCAGTTCTGTGCCCTCAATTGCCACTCTTCCACTGATTGGCTTCTCTGGAAACCTTCTGCAGCCGTAAGCTTTATATATGTATTAGGGCATTATTTATAATGCATCTAGGCCATGCTCTATCTCCACATTCTTTGTTAGTTGGTAGAGATCTATTTGTTTCTACAGGCCTTTACTTGCTGCTTGTATTGATAATTCCTTGCTGTGGACGTGTTATTCCTCTGAAATTTGCTACATAAATGAAGTCCATTGCTCAATACTTCCTGTGACAATTTGCACAGTTGGTTTAGTAGGTCTGGACCCTGTTGCCACTATGTAGTACTGTGAGATGTAAACTCTTGAGAGTGAACAGCAGCAGACTTTATTGAACAGATCTATATACAGAGGATGGTAAGAGAGGGCATTTTATGTGGAAAATACAGACCCAAGTTCCAGTTCCATGTGATCTGATGTCATCATGACATAACTACTCTAGCACAGCTCAGATTCCTAGAATCAATTATCTCATCGCTCTTTGTGGCATCTTGTGTGAACATAATCTGCTGTATTCTCTTAATTTACAACAAGGTCTACATTTCAAAATAATCCATTAACTATAAAGCACTTTAAGACATCCTCTGGAGGTGGAAGGTGCTACAGAAATGCAAGTTCTTTCTCTCTAAAGGCACCACATGCAACCAATTTATAGTGGGTGGTATGAAAAGTTGAAAAGGAGTTTTTGTGGAAATGATTGGTTTATCTTTTGTCTGAATTGTACTATTTTTGGGCAGACTTTTTATAGGATGTCTGAACAAACTAAAGGCTTCTGACAACACTTACACATTAATCTAATTTTTTATGATACTTACTGGCCCTAAAACAAAATGAAAGCCTATTGATGTTGCTGCCATGAATAATTAATTGGGCATGCAATGCAAAGGATCTATTCTCATTCAATTAGAGCATCTCTGGACTCTGAAGTTCATTATGGGCCTTTTAACATGCTTTCTGTCTCTCATGTTTCCTGATTTATCCTAGTTAGTATACAGGAGAAAAAAAAACATTTCTAATCCCAAGTGGCAGCTGTTCCACAAAGGCTTCGTGGACCTGGTCAAAATGACATAATAGATCATTTGTAACCTTCCTTAGTCATCTTTTACTGTCTTCTGGCATTGGCTGAGAGGACTATGAAGTCAAGTTAAAGCAAAGATAATTATCTATGATTAACAACTTCCACTTTGTTTTCAGGTGGATAAGTTTTGCAATATGAAGAAAGCGGGAGAAAGGAACCCTGGTAATCTTTGTAGTCCAGTGTTATCGGAATCATTCCACAGAATTTGCAATGATACAGCCACACAGTGTGAGGGACAGGATTGTAGAACATGTAACAGGGACAGCAATGGAGTCCATATTCTGGCAGTATATTGTTACTTTCTAACCAGTAAGCAAACAAAACCACAGATATCTTCAAATCTTCCTCTACCAGGCTCAGCTTTTCCAGCTGCATAGAATTATTTTTGCTCATCGTCAGAATATCCAGGTCAAGCCAGAAGCTCCATGAATCATTTTGCACTCAGCAAATTTACAGTCATTCACAACACGAGAAGACAGACTCTACTGAGTTGGCCCCAAATTCTAAATCTCTAATTAAGTCTCTCCCATGGTTGATGCTTCTATGCTTGCTTCAGGGATCCCGGTTACAGACAGACGCTCTGTACAGTCCCCTATCTTCACCTCATTTCAACAACTACACCAGTGACAGTCAAATTGTAGAAGTTTCAAAATGAGTCATTGAACACTGTACATTTTCAGTAATAATTTTCCATTCGAATAATTACTTATAAAGTCCTGTTGTTATCTTCATGCAGTTTATGTTTAGGATTGGAGTGGTGTGCAGCAATTCAACCAACACTCCACCAAACCAGCAGCAGAGGGGTAAATGACCTTTCAATCTCCCTCAGGACTGACTTTCCAATAGTGCAGAATTCCTTCAGTACTTACCCTCTGACTATGCAGCACTCCCTCAGTACTGACCCTTGAACACAGTGAGAAACAGGAGTAAGTGGAAAAAGCTGGAAAAAGTGTGTGTCTGAGTCTTGGGATCTGTGGAGAAACTTTCACTTTTCATACAGTAGCAATTGAGAATTACAGCAGATCAGCATCCAGTATATCACCAATCCTAGCCAACAACAGACTAAGGCCCATTCCATTAAAGCTGCAACTGGTGATCTAAGGTCTCAGATGGATGTGTATCACGTACCCAGATTTTTCAGTGGGAATAATGGCAAAACTGCCAGAGTTCTTTGTTCTTAATCCTCTAAAACCAACAGCAACCTCTGTAGGTGCAGAAGAGTATGGAAATCCACAACGTGTTGTCAGAGTTTTTATGTTTTGCCTTAGATTGCATTGTTCAGGTACTTGTCAGACTGTAATCAATAAAGACTCAAGTAAATGGATGAAACTACAGGGTTACTCTGAATGTAAAACCCTTGACAAATTTACACCTTGTAGAATCAGGAGCAATTGGTTTATTTTTAAGTGTATACACTTCATAACTGAAAGTTGGTCTTGATCTGAGAAACAATAAGAGTTTGATGTTTTTAATACTAAGAACAACTTGAATTTTTGCAACCTCTTTAATGTAGTTAAACATCCCAAGGTGCTCTTCAGGAATAATTATCAAATTTGCCATCAGTCCACAAAAACAGGCAATGGAAAAGGTGACTTAAATAGATTTTAAAGGACATCTTAATGGAGGAGAGAGGTAGGGAGACTGAGGTTTGGGGAGAGACTTTCAGAATTTAGAGCCCAGGCACCTGAAAGCATGAAGCAATTAAAATTGGAATGCTCCTGCAGTTGAAAGAATGAACTCCTCCTTGAGTTTCTCAAAATTCTCCTTTCCTTTATTCATGGTCACAGGATTGAAAGAAGTTTAAGTAGTTCTACAACTGATATGAAGTGACAGTTAAATATATTTCATAGAAACTACTCAAATTATTGTGCTGCAAAATTAATGATTAACCACTTCTGAAGTTCTAACTAGAGTGGTCTGCAGTGATATCAAGATCAGTCTGATACGTAATGAAGTACCACATAGACAGACCATACCTTTCAGGCTAAACAAGGTTTTTAATACTAATCCCAAATAAAAACTTAAAGCAGTTGTTAAAGACTGGTGTAATGCTTAACTTATCATCCATGTCTAAAATAATTCTTAGTTAAAAAAAAGGTTGGAAGCTCATAGGCTCCCACAGCAGCACTGGTGTTATTTAAGCCCCAAGGTGGAACGTGGGGTTGAATGAGGCAGAAGCTAGTCTGTACTCAGATTGGCATGTTTCTCTAGCAATGACGTTCTACTGGGCAGCAGAGGAGGACAAGTTTTGTCAAATAGGAGGCTGCAAAACTCACTCTTTTAAACATTGTTTGAGGTGACATATTGCAGCGGGTTCTCAACTCCTTGGGGCCAGGTTTAAACAGACAGGAGTTTGGATTTTAATAATCTCTGCATTGTTAATGATATCCCAGAAGTGCCAGATTGATATTCAGTATTATGGTACATTGGCAATCTAATCATATTCTCTTGCATTCATCAAGAGGGCAGAGCGGAATCTGTGCTGGCTCACTCTGCATTCTACATAGGATATCATGTTAACCTTCTACCATTTTACTGCCTCCCTATTGATAGTCAATGTCAACCCTAAAGATTTGTTCACTCCCTCAATGTTTCCTGATGCCCTGGTTCTTATTCTCTCCTTTTATGTAGGCTTTCCACAAGATTAGTCAATGTGAAGATGATTGCAGTTAACAGAATGAAGATGGAGCAGAAAAAGACAAGATACAGTTTAAGAAAAATCTCCTCTAGAGGCAGGATGTTGTTGAGTCACGGGGCCAGTGGCTTCAATATTGGAGGCTCTCAAATTGCAGCCACGATGTTTGCATCCTGACCTCCCACATAAGTACAGTGCAGGCAAGGAGAATCTATCCAGAAGAAAGATATCTAGTGGTGTCTTCTCCAGTGTTCGTGTGTGGCTGTGGCAGCTGTTCTTGGTGCATCAATCTTCCCAGTTTCTTTTTAACCATGCAGTCTGTGAACCTGGGAACAATCATATTGCTGAATGGGTATTATCCAAAATGAAGTGAATTTGCCTGAACAAAGAACAAGTTTTTAACATTTCATCTTTTCTGAGTTACACACTTGTAAATGTAACCCATGTTAGAGAAATAAATATTACAAATTAATAGTTCTTTTTCCTTCCACAACCAGCAGCCATAAAATGAGCTATAATTCACAATCTCATTTGAATCCAGGAACAAACTGAGCAAAGGCCATCGTAGGGACATATTCTTCAAAGTTTCTTTACTTTAGCTACCAGTTAGGTGGCCATTCTTTCTTGACGTGCTGAGTGCAACACACACACATGAAAGACTCCAAAAGATATCCACAGCATGCCAACTGTGCCTCCCTGAGTAGCACAGTCAGCTTTGAGTCAGAATCTTGTGGGTTCAAGTCCCACTCTGGAGTTGTGATCTAATTCTGAGTTAGTACTGCATTACCTATGTCACCATTTCTTTGGATAAGGCATTAAACTAATGACCTACCATCTTTACTGGACTCAATAATCTTCTACTATTACTTATCCCTCAAACAACATCACACAGATAATAAGTAATTATCATTTTGCTGTTTGGGAGAAGTTGCTGTGCTGGCTGCTGCACTATGTTACAACAGTACTACCCTTCAAAAGTGCTTCATTGACTGTAAGCTTTAGGACATCAAGTGATCCAGATTGCAAAAGGTGGTATATAAATGTTAAGTCTTGCTTCATTTATTCCACCTATTCCTCATAAGCATAGAAGGTCTGACCTTGTGTAGATCAATTTCACATTAATCCTAAGATTACACAGGATACACAATACAGAAACAGGCTGTTTGATCCAACCAGTTCATGCTGATGTTTATACCTCACTTGAGTCTACTTCCATCTAAATCCAGTATTGCACACCTCAATTTCCTTTTTCCTCATATGCTTGGGCAGCTTTCCCTTTGATGTATCTGTTTTTCATTTCGGCAGCTGCCTGTGGCAGTAAATACTACGTTTTCACCATAAGCTAGCTAAAGAAGTTGCCACTGAATTCCCAACTGAATTTCTTGGGTGACTATCTTATATTGATGGCTCTGAAGTTTTCTATTCCCACAAGAGGAAATATTCATTCTGCTGCAATCACCCAAAACACTTAATCAGGCACTGTCACAGCTCACTCTTCAGCCTTCTTTGCCAAGAGAAAAGCCGCCCAGTCCGTCAGTTGTTTACTGATATGTACACCACACATTCTGATGTCACTTTGTCAATCTTCTCATGCTCCATCTGTGCCTCAACATCCGGCTTATCTAACACGCAGCCTACAGGATAGACAGTGATCCACCAAGAGAGCCTGTTAAGCCTGTGACCGAGCTTCTATTGCAGGAAGAAGTGGAAGATTCAACCTAACTGTAACCCTGTCACAGCAGCGAGTCTGTTGGTAGGGAGAGCCCCAATGGATGGAATTATGGATAATAGGGGGATGGGGTCAAGGCTGGGAGTTTGCCAGCAACTCAGTGGCCAGGTTGATGAGCGACCAGACGGCAAAGCTGACAACCAGTCTGCGGGCTGTGACAATGAGCAAGCAGGCTGAGAGAAGTCTCTACCTCCTTTGTGCCCTGAAGGTCTTCAGTCAAAATGTCAGAGTAGCCTTCCAAGTCACAGGAGGATGTGGGAGGAGGTGAGCGTGCATAGGAGTAACAGAGCATGTTTATGTAAGACCATGTGTGGGACTGGTAGAGAGTCTGTGTTTTTGAGGGAAGAGTATGTGTGTGTTTGAGAGCAATTGAGAGTATGCATGTGAGAAAGAGAGCGTGAGAGTGAGAGTGTGCGCGCGCGTTAGGATTTGGAACTTCTGGTCATAGTTCTTTGCCTCCCACAGCAATCTGGGACACATCTCATTAAGACCCAGGAATTTATCCACTGTTAAGCCTGCTAAGTGCTGATACCTCCTCCCTTTGAATTGCAAGTTGTTCAAATCATTCCTCTTCCCTGAACTACATTGTTCTTCGCTATTGTGTATTTAACACCTCATCTACTTCATCTGCTATCACTCCCAATTTGCTGCTTTGGTCTGTAAATCCCCATTCTTTTCCTGGTTATCCTCTTGCCTCTAATGCACTTTTAAAACACCTTTAGATTTTCCTTTATTTTACTACCATGTTCAAGCTTCCTGTTCGCTTTCCTAATTTCTATTTAAAGTTAATCCCTTCATTTGGTGTGTGTGTGTTTGAGAGAGAGAGAGAGAGTGTGAGAGAGACAGAAAGTGAGAGTGAATGACTATATGTTTATGAGATCAAGAGTCCGAGTTTGATTGAGAGAGTCTATGCAGATGTGGGGGACTGTGTGTGTACGCACAAGTATGTGCATAGGAGAGTGAGAGGGTCTGTGTGCATGTATGTATGGGAGAGTAAGTGTGCGTGTGTGAGAGAGAGTGTGTGAGCGAGACTATGTACTGTATATGTATTTATGGGAGAGTAAGAGAGTCTGCACGGGTGAGAGAGAATGTGCGTGTATGTGAGAAACAGAGAGGGAGAGTAAGAGTTTATATATGTGTGATGATACAAGAGTGGAAGTGTGATGTGTCGGAATGACTGCTCATGGCAGAGTAACTAAAATTGGGGATGCTCAATAAGCCAGGATTAGAGGATATCTCCAGATATCTGTGTTGCAGGGCTGGAGGAAAATACAGAGATGGGGATAAGTAAGATCATACTGGAACTTGAAAAAATAGGATTAGAATTTTAAAATTAACATGTTGTTTAATTGGGAGCCAATGTACATCATGAGCACGGGCATGATGGGTGAACAGAACTAGGTGGATGTTAAGAGACAGGTAGCAGCACTTCGGACTCTTGAATTACATTAAATGGAAGGAATCTTAAGTCATCTTAAAATACACAGGAGCTCTTGGACAGCTTCTTCTTTGAGATGGTACAGGAATTTTAAGACAAAAGTCATTATCTATGACCAAAGTTTTTATGGAAGGCTCTACGGAGAAAGACTACTTTATTTATTTATATTTCAACATTATTTTAACATGTTGTTGTATAGTGTAGCTTTTGCACAGAAATGTTTGTAAAAAACAAAGTACAGCAATGATTCAGTGAACAGAATCATTCAAAAAGATTCTGACAAAGACAATGAAATAAATGAGTTAAACAATGAGCCAAGTTCTGAAGAAGAAAATACGTGTATCTGATTTGGAAGTATAGTTTTTTGATTAATTTATCAAGTTTTGGTTCCTCAATTTCCTCCACTTGTTTCCCCCTTGGACGGTTCCTAAATAAAGGCAAATTCTAAATATCGGAAAGGCTCATGAAGCTAGGCCTCTTCTGGACCCCTTCCAAGCTAGCACATCCTTCCTTAGATATTATGAGCAGTTTTGTGCCCAAAAATGCTCACAATATTCCAAATGCAATCTGACCAGAGCCTTATACAGTCTCAGCTGTAGACCCCTGCTGTTGGTCCAGCCCTCTTGAAATGAATGCTAACATCGTATTTGCTAATTGCCAATTGAACCTTAATGCTAACCTTAAGAGAATCCTTAAAGAGGACTCGTACTTTGTACTTCAGATTTACCAAGAACTTTCCCCATTTAGAATATAGTTTTTGCCTCCACTCTTCCTACCAAAGTGCATAACATCATACTTTCTCACATTGCATTACATATGGCCTTTTCTCACGTTCTCTTAGCCTGTGCAAGTCCTTCTGCAGCTTTCTGAGTTCCTCAAAACTACTTGTCTCTCCTATCTACCTTTGTTGCCAAGTTTGCAGATGACTCAATGCCCTCGGTTCCTTCATCCAGGTTGTCAATGTAGAACGTGAATAGTTATGGTCCCTATGTTGACCCATGTGCAGCTCCACTAGTCACCGGCTGCCAACTTGAAAAAGACCCCTTTATTCACACACTCTTTCTTCTGCCGCTCAGCTATCCATGCTTGTCCTGAACATTTAGCAGCTTCTGTGTAGCACCTTGTCAAAGGCCTTCAGGAAATCCAAATAGATCACGTCCACCGGCTCTCCTTTGTCCAACTTACTCATTACCTCCTCAAAAAGAATTCTAACAGATTTGTCAGGCATGACCTCCCTTCGATGAAACTGAGCTTACGCAGCCCTACTTTACCATGCACTAAGTATTTGCAATCTCATCCCTAAAAATAGACTCTAAATTCTTAACAATGAACCGCAGTCAGGCTAATTGATCCACAGTTTCCTGCCTTCTGCCCCCATCTATGTTATATTAACCATTTTTCAGCCCTTTGAGAACTACTCTGACTCCAGTGATTCTTAAAAATGTTGTGGTTCTGTTCGCCAAGCTGGGAATTTGGGTTGCAGACTTTTCGTCCCCTGTCTAGGTGACATCCTCAGTGCTTGGAAGCCTCCTGCGAAGCACTTCTGTGTTGTTTCCTCCGGCATTTATAGTGGTTTGTCTCTGCCGCTTCCGGTTGTCAGTTCCAGTTGCCCACTGCAGTGGCCGGTATATTGGGTCCAGGTTGATGTGTTTGTTGATGGAGTTTGTGGATGAGTGCCATGCCTCTAGGAATTCCCTGGCTATTCTCTGTTTGGCTTGTCCTATAATAGTAGTGTTGTCCCAGTCGAACTCATGTTGCCTGTCATGTGTGTGTGTGCTACTAAGGATAGCTGGTCATGTCGTTTCGTGGTTAGATGGTGTTCATGGATACGGATAGTTAGCTGTCTTCTTGTTTGTCCTATGTAGTGTTTTGTGCAGTCCTTGCATGGGATTTTGTATACTACATTGGTTTTGCTCATGCTGGGTATCGGGTCCTTTGTCCTGGTGAGTTGTTGTCTGAGAGTGGCTGTTGGTTTGTGTGCTGTTATGAGTCCTAGTGGTCGCAGTAGTCTGGCTGTCAGTGCAGAATTGCTCTTGATATATGGTAATGTGGCTAGTCCTTTGGGTTGTGGCATGTCCTCATTCCGTTGTCTTTCCCTTAGGCATCTGTTGATGAAATTGCGGGGGTATCTGTTGATGAAATTGCGGGGGTATCTGTTTTTGGCGAATACATTGTAGAGGTGTTCTTCTTCCTCTTTTTGCAGTTCTGGTATGCTGCAGTGTGTTGTGGCCCTTTTGAACAGTGTCTTGATGCAACTTCTTTTGCGTGTGTTAGGGTGGTTGCTTTCGTAGTTCAGGACTTGGTCTGTGTGTGTGGCTTTCCTGTATACCTTTGTGGTGAATTCTCCGTTCAGTGTTCACTGTACCATCACGTCTAAGAATGGGAGTTGGTTGTCCTTTTCTTCCTCTCTAGTGAATCGGATTTCTGTGAGTGTAGTGTTGATGATCCGGTGTTTGTTTTCTATTTCTGTGTTTTTAATGATTACAAAGGTGTCATCTACATATCTGACCCAGAGTTTGGGTTGAATTTGCGGTAAGACTGTTTGTTCTAATCTTTGCATTACAGCTTCTGCTATGAGTCCAGAGATGGGTGAGCCCATGGGTGTGCCGTTGATTTGTTCATATATTTGGTCGTTGAATGTGAAGTGTGTTGTGAGGCACAGGTCCAGTAGTTTGAGTATGCAGTCTTTGTTGATAGGTTCTCTGTTGTCTGTTCTGTATGTCCAGCAGGTTGGCTATTGTTTCTCTGGCTAGGGTTGTGTTGATAGAGGTGAACAGTGCCATTACATCGAATGAGACCATGGTTTCTTCCTTGTCTATGTGTATATTTCTGATGATGTCCAAGAATTCGTGTGTTGACTGTATAGAGTGTCTGAATCCACTGATCAGGTGTTTCAGTTTCTGTTGTAGTTCTTTAGCCAGTTTGTGTGGAGTTGTCCCTGGTAGCGATACGATGGGTCCGAGTGGGATATCTGGTTTGTGCACTTTAAGTAGTCCATAGAATCTGGGAGTGTTGTTGCTTTCAGGTTTCATTCTCTGTAGGTCAAACCTGGTTATCTGTCCATTTTTTTGCAGGTTCCTCAGTGTCTTGTTTATCCTATTGGTGAGCTGTGGGGTGGGGTCAAACTCCCTCTTTTGGTAGGTGTTGGTATCTGCAAGTAGTTGTTGCGCTTTCTGGATGTACTCTGCTTTGTCCAGGATGACCGTCATTCTGCCTTTGTCTGCTGGTAGTATGATTATGTTCTTATCATTTCTTAGTGTTTTCAGTGCTTCCCTCTCCTTGGTGTGTTTGTCTTTTCCTTGTTATCAGGGGTACGATACTTTGTTTCAGTTTGTTGTGTCTCTTCTGTCAGTCCATTGTTTCTGAATGTGCATTCTAGTGCTGCTAGGAAGTCTGCTGTCTTGGCGTCCCGGTGGTTATAGTTGAGTCCCTTGGCCAGTATTGTTCCTTCCGTCTGTGAGCTGGCTGTGGGAGAGGTTTCTAACCCAGGTATGTATTGTGTGGTGTCCTCTCTGTTGTGTTAGTTTGGCCATTTTTTTCTTTTAGTGCCATTTTTTTGCGGTGCGTGGTCCTGTTCTGTCCTATGGTCCGGGTCCATTCCCGATTGGTGGTTTTTGAAATTAACACTTTTTGGCACGCAAGTTCTTGTCTGTATTTGTGTGGTCTGTTGTGTGTGTCTGTAATCATTACCTGGATCATCCTGAATCCATTCTGTCTGGTTGTGTCTGGATCTGTATCCATGAACACCAACTAGCCACGAAACGCCACGACCAGCTATCCTTAGTAGCCACACACGCAGATGACAAGCAACAAGAGTTTGAATGGGACAACACTACTATTATAGGACAAGCCAAACAGAGAACAGCCAGGGAATTCCTAGAGGCATGGCACTCATCCACAGATTCCATCAACAAACACATCGACGTGGACCCAATATACCGGCCACTGCAGCGGACAGCTGGAACTGACAACCGGAAGCAGCAGAGACAAACCACTATAAATACCGGAGGAAACAACACAGAAGCGCTTCACAGGAGGCTCCCAAGCACTGAGGATGTCACCTAGACAGGGGACGAAACGTCTGCAACCCAAATTCCCAGCTCGGCAAACAGAACCACAACAACGAGCACCCGAGCTACAAATCTTCTCACAAACTTTGAATTCCTAAAAATATCACCACCAATGCCTCTGCGATCTCCACAAAGCTATCTTCTTCAGATCCCTGGTGTGTAATCCATTCTGGATGATTTATCCACCTCAAACTTTCAGCTTTCTCAGCACCTTCTCCTTAGTGATGGTCACTACACTCACCTCTGCCCCCAACTCTCAAAAAAAGCAATAAGATGAAATATGTGAGTAAGCTAGCTCATAATATAAAAGATTACAAGCAACTTGAATCTCTGGTATGCTATGTGAAGAATCATGCAAAATACCTATTGCAACCCCTGTGCCATTTCTACTTCTCCAGCTGTCCAATATCTACTCTTGCCCCTCATCTTTTATGTATCTTCTTTTATGTTACTAGCCAACTTACTCACATATTTCATCTTCTCCCATCACTGCTTGTTCAGTTGACCTCTGCTGGAATTTAATAGCTTCTCACTAATCTTCATCACATTATATGCTTTTATGCTGTCCCTGACTTCCCTCGTTAGCCACAGTCCTCCCCTTCGCATATTACCTCTTCCTAGGGTTGATTTTCTGCTGTGCCTCCCAAATTACCCCCACAAACTCCTACCATTGCTGCTCCACTGCTTTCTCTGCTAGACTCCTCTTCTAATCCACTCTGGCCAGTTCCTCTCTCACGTCTTTGCAGTTATCAATTACTCAACTGTAATACTGTTATATCTGATTCTAGCTTCTCCCTCTCAAACTGCAGGGTGAATTCTATCATATTGTGATCATTGGCCCCCAGCAGTTCCTTCACCTTCAGCTCCCTAGTCAAGTTTGTCTCATGACACATTGAATCCAGAATTGACCATTCCCTAGTGGGCTCTACCCAAGTTGCTCCAAAAATAAAATAGTCGACATTTCACAAATTTCTTTCTTGTTGGGATCCGCTACCAAGGTGATTTTCCCAGTCCACCTGCATATTGAAGTCCTCCATGATTATTGTGATCAAAAAGGCATGGAAGAAAGGCACTGTTTCCTGATTTATTTTGATTCCTACATCTTAACTACTGCTAGGAGGCTGGTACATAACTTAAAAATCAGAGATATCCAGCACACAAACAGACCCTTATATTCAACTCATCCACGCCAACTAGATATCCTAACCTAATCTAGTCCCATTTGCCAGCACTTGGCCCATATCCCTCGAAACCCTTCCGATCACATACACATCCAGATGCCTTTTAAATGTTGCAATCGTACCAGCCTCCACCACTTCCTCTGGCAGCTCATTCCATACACACATGCACCACCCTCTGCGTGAAAAAGTTGTCCCTTAGGTCCCTTTTATATCTTTACCCTCTCACCTTAAACCTTTGCCCAGTAGTTCTGGACTCCTCCACTGCAGCAAAGAGACTTTGTCTATTCATCCTATCCATGCCCCTCAATTTTGTAAATCTCTTATAAGGTCACCCATCAGCCTCCAACGCTCCAGGGAAAACAGACCCACCCCATTCAGCCTCTCCCTTTAGCTCAAATCCTCCAACCCTGGCAACATCCTTGTAAATCTTTCTGAACCCTTTCAAATTTCACAACATCCTTCCAATAGGAAGGAGACTTGAATTGCACACAATATTCCAAAAGTGGTCTAACTAACATCTTGTACTCAATGCTCTGACCAATAAAGGAAAGCATACCAAACGCCTTTTTTACTATCCTATCTATCTGCGACTCTACTTTCAAGGAGCTATGAACCTGCACTCCAAGGTCTCTTTGTTCAGCAACACTCTCTAGGACCTTACCGTTAAGTGTATAAGTCCTGCTAAGATTTGCTTTCCCAAAATGCAGTACCTCGCACTTATCTAAATTAAACTCCATCTGCCACACCTCAGCCCATCTGATCATTTGTAATCTGAGGTAACCTTCTTCGCTGTTCACTACACCTCTAATTTTTGTGTCATCTGCAAACTTACTAACTATACCTCCTATGTTCATATCCAAATCATTTACATAAATGATGAAAAGTAGTGGACCCAGCATCGATCCTTGTGGTCACAGGCCTCCAGTCTGAAAAACAACCCTCCACCACCACCCTCTGTCTTCTACCTTTGAGCCAGCTCTGTATCCAAATGGCTAGTTCTCCCATTTATTCCATGAGATCTAACCTTGCTAACCAGTCTCCCATGGAGAACCTTGTCGAACGCCTTAATGAAGTCCATACAGGTCACATTCAACACTCTGCCCTCATCAATCCTCTTTGTTACTTTTTCAAAAAACTCAATCAAGTTCGAGAGACATGATTTCCCACACACGAAGCCATGTTGACTATCTCTAATCAGTCTTTGCCTTTCCAAATATATGTAAATCCTGTCCCTCAGGATTCCCTCCAACAACTTGCCTTCTTCAGGGTCCTTTTTCCTTTTGCAGTTCCTCAACACTGTGCACACAAGTTCTATACCGCCTGACCCTTTATTGCATCTTGCTGTTTAATTTCATTTCTTTTTAAGAAGGCAACCCTGATCCTTCTGCCCATCTGCCTATCCTTTCAGTAGGACATGTAACCTTGGATATTTAGCCCCCAGCCATGATCCCCTTGCAGACATGTCTTGTGATGTCTACGTCACATCCACCAATTTATTCTGTGCTACAAGCCCATTTACCTTTTTTTTGAACACTGCGTGCATTTAAATACGACCTCAGTCCTGAGTCGATTACCCTTGCTTCTCAAAATTGTCCCCCTTATCTGCTGTGTCTTTAAAGCAGGAACCCTAATGAATAGCCACAGTTGCAAGTCAAATAAACTTAAATTGTTAATGCTTTTTTCCTGTCTTTTGAAATCTTCCCATGCTGACTTGCAAAAAAAATTTGTGCTACAAAGAGAGAATGCTGGAGAAACTCAGCTGGTCTGGCAGCATCTGTGGAGAGAGAAAGACCTAGCACTGAGTCCAGCATGACTCTTCCAGAACAGAGCATTTTCTGTAAGAAAAACAAAGAACTACAGATGGTGGAAATGTGAAACAAAAACAAAACAAAATTGCTGGAGAAACTTAGCATGTTTTGCAGCATCTACAGAGAAAGAAATAACAGGGTCAATCTTTTGACCCCTTGAAGGATTATTAGACTCAAAACATTAACTTTTTCTTTCTAGAGATGTTATGCTTTGTTTATGCTTCACTATTCTCTATTCTTCAGACTTTCAACAGCCTCATTATTTTGCTTTTATTTGAATTTTCTTTGCCCATGAATTGCAGCAGGGAAGTGGGGAATTGGTTTAAAACTACTGAGGCAGCTAGGCCAGGGACACAGCTAGTTCTGAAGCACAAATCATCAGTACTATTGCTGGAATGTTGTCAAGACCCATAGACATTGCAGTATTCAGTGGCATCAACTGTATCACATGGAGTGAATTAAATTGACTGAAGCCGTGCCCCCCTAATTTTGGAGATCTCAGGAAAAAGCCAAGATGGATCACTCACCCAGCACTTCCGGCTGAAGATGGATGAAAATACTTCAGCCTTGTTTTTTTTGTGCCCCATCATCTTGTATGAGAAGCCACAGCATCTTCAGAAATCAATTTTGTGGCCATGCTTCCCTCTACTGGCAATGATTTGCAAATATTTCATTATGTAAGCACAAATACTGTTAACTATCTTCTGTTCTATTCACTGACAGTACAATGCCAGAAATTACCTGACTATTTCTGCATCATATTTGCATTCATGAGTCATGCAAATGTCTGAACAAATAACTAAGGAGTCAAATAGCTTTACCCAGCACCATGCATCAGATAGTCAAAAATAGTTGTGCAATGGAAAACTGTATACAATTTGCATTAAAGGCAAGTTGAGATAGGCACATTTTACAGCTTGGTAGCACCACAGGTTCAAATTCCACTCCAGAAAATGCAGCATTAACATATGCCAACACGTTTTCCTTCTGTCCCTGCTCCAGTTTACCGGCTGCTGAAATCATAATCCATGCCTTTATTACTTCAAGACACAATCATTCCACATCTTTCTTGGCCAGCCTTGCATCAAAACCTTGTCTCCTACATCCTATGTCACCACAAAGCTCTATTCACCCATCACAAAGGTATTCATTGGTTCCTCGTCCTCATACCTTGATTTGAAAAGTGACTTTGGGGCCTTATCCTTAACTGCATAATCACCTCCAGCCCCATAAACCTCCAAACATGGCTTTTTATAAATTCCCAATTTCATTGCTGAATTATTGGTGAGTGTGGGTTTTCAGTTGCCTGAACCCTAAATCCTGGATCAGTGGTGCTGGAAGTGCGCAGCAATTCAGGCAGCATCAGAGGACAGGCAAAATCGATGTTTCGGGCAAAAGCCCTTCATCAGGAATAAAGGCAGAGAGCCTGAAGCGTGGAGAGATAAGCTAGAGGAGGGTGGGGGTGGGGAGAGAGTGGCATAGAGTACAATAGGTCAGTGGGGAAGGAGATGAAGGTGATAGGTCAGGGAGGAGAGGGTGGAGTGGATAGGTGGAAAAGGAGCTGGGCAGGTCGGACAAGTCCGGACAGGTCAGGGATCGAGTTGCTGGAGGTTAGAAGCGAGGATGAGGTGGGGGAAGGGGAAATGAGGAAACTGTTAAAATCCACATTGATGCCCTGGGGTTGAAGTGTTCCGAGGCGGAAGATGAGGCGTTCTTCCTCCAGGCATCTGGTGGTGAGGGAGCAGCGGTGGAGGAGGCCCAGCACCTCCATACCC